>NC_055666.1:27531829-27546829 GCF_017976325.1 Chelmon rostratus | reverse complement strand
TAGTAAAATCCTGCTTTGACATGAATGACTGAGTCTCAATAATCTGATGAGATCAGATAGAACAGTCACAGGGACGTTTTACTGCACTCAGTACTTTTACTTTAAGTAACATTTTCAATGCAGGACCAGTAAACAATGTGAACACTTCCTCCACCACTGTAAGTTACCTGAACAGGTGACAAAGAACAAAGCAGCTGATGTGAAACTTCCCTTATTATTCATTTGAGGGTCATTTTTTATTTACTGCCTCAAAATAGAACCACATAAAAAGTCTGATCTAAACAGTAATGAGGAGTATTTGCCTCTGAAATTTGTACTAGAGTGCAGTACCTGAGTAAATGTACTTAGTTACTTTGCTCACAGGTGCTGCTGCTGGTTAATGACCTTGACTGAAATCCAGCTCAGCGTCACTGCTGTTTACATGTTTGATGTTATACTGTATACACACACACACACACACACACACACACACACAGCAGGAGTGTGACATCTGTTTACAGTCCTGGAACACAGCTCCTGTATTAAACAACATATTGGATGTGTTAATAGATCTGGGATTATTGGGAATAAATGGATTAACTGAACATGTTTTCTGTATGTTTCTATGAATTCTCATTACAACAGCAGCGGCGGCAGCAGCAGCGGGGACAAACGCAACCCGTTTAGCATAATAACAACGATATGTGCTGTGTGTGTGTGTGTTTTTATGAGTGTGAATACACACTGAACACACAGCCAGTCATCCTGTAAGCTCCGGTTTCTCCTTCACTTCCATCTTCCAGCTGTACACGGCTCATTCCCCCTCTCTCATACATGGAGGTCATAAATCACAGCGACTCTCAGGATGTCTGTCGACAGTGTGTGTGTGTGTGTGTGTGTGTGTGTGCAGGTGCACATGAGTGCCCGGGGAGGCGTGGGTCTATATGCATGTATTTCAATACGTGTGTGTGTGTGCGAACAGTAAAAATAGTCGGAGCAGAGCAGGGGGTGTTCAGGTCAGGTCGATTGTCTGGAAACAAAGGAGGGAAGTAAAACCCTGACGGACCGCTGCGGCCCGTCGAGTGTTTCTGAGCGAGGAGCCTCTGCCGTGGGAATAAACAACGTCTAAATAAAGACGAAGAGTCGAAGCAGAAACAGGAAGAAAACCTGCTGCAAACATTTCAGCAGATGAGCCGCACGGACGACTGCGGCAGCCGGCGGCCACGTTACTTTTTAATTGACGGAGCAGACCCGGTGAGGACGGACGGTCCCACATTTCCCCCGCTCGCTCCGACATCACTGGTCTAGAGTCAGCCGGTTGCATGTGTGCAGAGTTTGAGGGATGTTTTTGCTCTTTTGAAATGTGTTGAGTGAGCAGATTTCAGACGCTTTTCTGTTCCCACAGCTGTGAAACTTAAATAACTTCATATTTACGAGCTGTCTTTTGTTCCACGTGAGCTCGGTGCATTACGTGTGAGACTTAAAGCTGTACTTGTTATTTTATTACTTTTTAAATCACCGTAGTGTCTCCACAAACGGAGCTACACAGATGATAATGTGTGTTTTCGGAGGCTTTCTTTCATATGTCATGTGTTGTTTTTTTGAACTTCTCTTAAAATGAACTACGTGTCCACAAAGCTTCACTTCCTCATTCCTTAAACAAAACAACAATGCAATGAAAGAAGTGCTGTGGAGGTAAAAGGGCAACACGTCAGTAAGACAATGACGGATGCAGCAAAAGAAACGGAGCTCACGAATACTGAAACGGGCGGATCGTTACAGGTTTTGTCCCAAAGACAGTTCAGGAAGTCCAACCAATGACGTCTAAGATCAAAAATGATGCTACAGACAGAAAAAAGCTCCAGCGTGGCTCGACCTCGGGGTTTGTGTGGGAAAGTTGAGTTAAAAAGCGTGAACACACTGTGAGAGATCCCAACAAAGAAGAATTAAATCAGTTTGATGAGATGTATGAATTAAAATTAAATTAAATAACCACAGATTTATACAACTACTTAAAAAAACCAAATCCTGCTTCTGGTTACCCTGTGTTACATGTTCCAGCATCGTTAGCAGCTAACAGCTAGCTTGCTCCAGGTGGTTTGTCTTTCTGTCTGTCCGTCTGTGTTGGCCAGCGGACCGGCGGCATGTTAGCCAGTTAGCCGTTGGGCTTTATAGAAACAGACGTCTCTACAGGAACGAGGTGGACACTAGCCAGAGTTCATTAGCATCCAATCTGGATTAGCTGCTAGCTTGCCAAAGCTGCTGCGGCTAGCCAAAAGAGACAACAGGCCCATAGGGAACGACTGGACAGGCTAATGCTAATGCTAACGCCAAGTCTAATCAGCAGCAGACAGGAGGAGAGACAGAGAGGACGATGGCAGCAGGACAGCAGCGGTTTGTCCAGAATTACAATGAAGGAAGAGGAACTCATCTTCATAAAGTCGATAAAAGCAGAGAAGAAAACAGCATCGAACAGGCTGCGAGCCAAACTAACACGTGACGAAGGGCTTCAGTGCTGCAGGACGGCAAGATGGACGAGTGTCAAACACGTGACGCCCTGCGTCCACCCGCCGATCATTCTCAGGTACATCCAAGAGACATGAAACGCAGAAAAGTGCAACCATCGACAGAAACTGGAGCTCGTTCCAGACGTTTCTCTGCAGGGGACGAACATTCAGGTCTGGGCGTCGACGGCGTACAGCCGTCCCGTTTCCAAACCCAACAATAACCACGTTGAAAGGGGAAGAGCACGCAGCTCACAGCCCGCAGGTGGGTCGTCCTGTGAAATCACACAGTTTCAGGTAAAAGGCTGCCATGACAACGGCACGAAGACAAGAACACATGAAAGTGTTTTGGGCTGAAACAAGTTATTAACAAGTTTTTTTTATGTAATCATACATTTATCTGTTTTATTTTGGAGCAGCACATAGCGCCCCCTGAGGGTGACTAAATGTAATGTGAATCAAACACAACTTAAAACAGTAAATCCTCATATCTGAGTCCCTGATCCAGATCAAACAGGAGCCACAGCGAAGGAGACAAGGACACGTGGATTTAGAGGAAAATAGTCAAAGATGATTAATTTGGGGAGCTAATTAATGAATTAAAAGGTGCAAATTATTAAAATGAGGGTTGGAAATAAGTATACTGAGGTCACAAATTAGTGATCTGAGAAGATAGTTATTATAATTTATGTAAAACACCTCCCAGGCTCTGGAGCACACCACCACACGCTGCTGACGATCCTCCTCCACAGGTACTGATAACACCTGCAGAGACAGACCGGGACCCGCACTGTCCTCTGACCCGCCCCTCCGTGTCCTGAGCTCTCACCTGAGGACACTTTAACCCTCAGACACACTGATGGACGTCAACACAACAACCTCCAGCCGGCTCCGTATCGCTGCTCTGTGTGCTCACCTTTGGCACACTGAGCAGTTGTGAAATGAGGTCACACACACACACACACACACACACACACACACACAGTGCTATAACTGTGAGTCAACTTCCAGCACAGCCAACGAGGAAGTTTCATGTAAAAATAATCTGATGTTGTGTGACTGAAAGCACTTCACTGCAGAGTGAAGCTCACGTCTAACCAGCTGTGATACTTTCCTGCTAATACTCTGCACGTTTGAGGAAATTAAATCGTTTTGTTTGGAAGCACAAACTTCAGCTTCGTCCTGTTTCTGTCCACTCGTTAAGTCATGAGGAAGATGGACAGTCTGTCTTCATCAGTGGTGGAAGAAGATTCAAGATACTTTATTGTCATTGAGCATGACATGTCAATGAAATTTGCATTGCAACCCCCATGTTAGAAACAAGATAATAAGAAAGATAAGAAAAATTATAAAATAAAATTAAGATAACTACAATAAAATAAACCAACATGCAATAAAAATATTCGTAAATGCAAATAAAAATATACCAGAATGAAAATATACTAAGGCAATAAAATATACTAAACAATAAACAATAAAATATGGAAGTGAAATGTGCCAACAGAATAAAATATACAAGCAGAATAAAATATACCAGTGGAATGTACCGACAGCAGCTGAAATACACTGTATACTGCACTGTAAAAATACTGTCCTTTACTATCAGCAGAATGTACTTAAAGTTGCAGTAAACTGTTCCTGTCAGTGTTTCTCCATCATATCTGTTTGTGGATTAATATTCCTGCTGCATTAATGTGGATGCTGCATTTTACTGCTGCAGATGTTTCAGCTTGAGCTCATTTGAACGACTTCATCCTTCCTTCAGTTTATCACAAACATTCAACATCAACACATCTGGAGATACGAGCTTTTCACTGGACAGGAAGGAAAAATTGTGGCATATTTAGGTGTAGTGGAGTCGAAGTATAAAGTTGCATAAAATGGAAATACTCCAGTACAAGTACTTGAGTGATTGTCCTGAGTTACATTCTACTGCTGGTGGACAAACTGTCAGACGAGGTCGTAGACTTAACGAGGTCGTGACTGCGTGGTGTAATGAAGTGTCATTGAGTTAGATACTGAAGAACGTGAGGCTAATCTGTGCATTTTAATGTGTTTGTGCTACTCTGAGGTGGGTAAAAATGTGTTTCTTCCTCTCTTTGTGTCTCCATGCGAACATGTTTGAAGAGCTGCACCAACACTCGCTCGAGCTGCTCCTCGTTTGTTCAGTTTTTCTCTTTATTTGTACAGAACGCAAATAAACGGCCGCTCTTTTTTTTTTTTCCAGCCTTGACACCTGCACTGTTTTGTCCTACTAATCCGTCTCCGTGCTACCTTTCACTGTGACGTGTGACAAACGCTGCTACGAAGCTGCTAATTTCCAGGAAATTGCTGTTATTTTGCACAGTTTCTGTAAGGGAACGTGTGTGCAGCTCAACACTGCGGCTGTAAATGAAAGGTCAGGTGGGATTTTCATAACAGCTGAGGATTCATGATTTATGAACACGAAAGAGTTAGCATAGCATTAGCTAAATATCTTATTATGTGGGTTGCATGATTTTGCCTCATCCTCAGAGTGCTGAGAAATGATGTGTTGATGTTAGAGCGAACTAACGCTGCAGCTCCACTGTTTTCTTTAGTTTCAGCTTGAGAACTTTCGTCTTTGTTTGCAGTAAATCACACGTTTAGCCTTCAGATGGACGTTTCAGGGTATTTTCATTTCCACACTAAAGACAGGCAGAGACAGAGCTTTCAACCAACTAACTCGATAGCTGCATAGCTGATAAAATCTGCTCGCGGCAGTTGTCGTTTCAGCTGACGTGCTGAGTGGTCGCCGCGGATGCTGAGTGGTAAATCTGCCCCTGCTGTCACGCTTTAATAAAGGGCCCATTCTGGAGCATAAACATGGTTAGAAATAAATGTTTGCTCGGGGTCTGGATCTCTCATTTCAAAGAATAAAACAGTTTATTTTAAGTTTTGCTGCTCTTTTATTCCTTCAGTTTTCCTTCTGCTTGATAATTTGCTAAAAACTCAAATATAATGAGCAATCGCCGACCGAAGTCCTCCTCGCTTTACGACAAAATTACACAGTCAGTTTTCAGGAAGCGTCCTGAAAATTAACACTTACACACCAGAAAATTATTCTGAAATTAGTGGTAAATTAAAGGACTGGTAAAATAAAGTGTTACTAATGTAAAATATAGAGATGGTTTAATAGCAGAGGAGGCTGCTGTGGGGTGGAAAGCTCATATCTCCACTCTGAGCTGACTCTGGTTCGTGTCTGTTGGTTTAATTAAAGCCGGAGCTGCAGCAGAAACGGCTCCACCTCGTTCGTTAATTTGCTGCGGTCTGAGGCAGGAACATGTTTACTGCTCGGAAACAGGAAGCCGGGTTTTGTCAGCCGGCAGATAATTTAATAACAATGTTTTTTAAGGGCAGAGACAAAGAAGAAAACGAAAGCCAGAGTGTCTGTTTTCTCTTTTTTTTCCAGGTTTTTTTCTGCTGCGAACTGAAGAAAAAGCTTCTGAGCTGATTTATTGCTTGTTGGTTCACTGCAAACACGACGACTTGCAGAGGAAGGAAAGCAATCCAGAACATTCTGCTTTCTATCGATCCCTGGAAATCCTCATTCGGGTGAACGAGGTGAGAGCGTGACAGGCTGACTCCTGTCAATCAAACAACTCCCCCCCCCCAAAATGGCCCACGTTAGTGGACAAGTGAATGCTCGTGAAGTTTAGAGACTTAACACGCGAACATCAGTTTGCTGCTGAAGAGCTGAAGACATCAGATCTGCGTGGAGCGATGAGGAGGCCGTAACCTTCGTCACGTTAACACAAGAAACCAACAAAAATGTCTGATTTCCATCATGTTCTCCATCGTGTTTCTCCACCGTCTGAGCTTCGACTGGAGCTCTTTTAATGACGTCAACTCGTTTCGCTTTCTTCTTCTGCTATGGTTTAATGACCTGACAGGAGAATTAGCACCACCTACTGTTTATCTAACAAAATATCCATAGAGCAGTGGAAGGAAATGAGCATAAATTTGCATTTTCTTCTGCCATTTTTATTTCTGTTTTGTTAAAATTTGCACTACATTATCAGTCAGAATCAGACTGAAACAGTTTATCCACATGATAAAATGAAGAAATGATGGACATGAGAAAAAACTCTGGATCAGATTGATCCTGATCCTGTTACGCAGCATTTCCTTCCAGGCGGGTTGAGGTCGGCCTGAACTCTGTTATGTCAGCAGAAACACAGACTGATGGATTGTAGGTGAGTCTGTTGACTAAAGCCACGATGAAAGGTAAAGGGGTCAGCGCGGGATGCCAGCTGTAACCGTGCCAACCAGACCGTAGACACCGAGCGGACGTGAATGCCGTAGGGACCGTAACAAAGCATCGGCCAGTCGCGTCATTGAGGTTCATCGGGAGGAACCAGAGGGAGACTTAGTCCAATTTACAAGCGCTTATGAAGTTACAGATATTGGTTGTTATGTATTATCATTAGTGTTTTATGTTGCAGTGTATTTAGTGATTACTGTGTGAGTGAATAATGAGGCGAGTCAGTGAGAGTGGAGAAGCACTTTATGATAAACAGGAAAATAAATTAAACCGATTCAGAGACACAACGTCCTCTAACTTATTATCCAATTATCCTCTATCTGTGTGTGTGTGTGTGTGTGTGTGTGTGTGTGTGTGTGTGTGTGTGTGTGTGGTGAAACTGCTCTGTTAAAGGAACAGTCCAGGGTTTTGGGGGGTATTTTATTCAGAGAGAAGTTGAAAGCTCACTTCATCTCTGCATCCACTAAAGAGATAAATCCAAAACGTGTTTAGCCTAGCTTAGCATAAACACTGGAAGCAGGTGGAAACCGTTAGCCTAGCTCCATCAGAAGAGATGCACAGTACTTTGTCTTTTCTGCTTCGTGTGAGAAAAGGTTCAGCCGCCGGTTCCCAGCTGGGGTGAGATGTTATTAAAAGAGAGACTGCGGGATTCAGCCGTCAGCCTTGAATCCTCAGCAGGTGAGAGGCAGGTGCAGAGACTCACCTGAATGTGCACAGGACAACTGTGCATTAATTAAATAACTGTTTGGACGTATGAGACTGTATGTGGACACATGATGGCTGAACTTCCACACAGCCATTGCCACTTTAATTAGAGGAATAATAATTAGAGGAATTAATTAGTCCATTAATTCATAAATCGATCAACCGGAAACTTTAAGTCATTTTTCCTGTTAAATCATTTCATGTTTCAACTTCTCAGATGTTTGATTTGCTGCTCTTCCTCTGAATGATTTGAATGTATTTGTAATAACAAACATTGTGACGGCGTCACTTTGGCCTCATCGTCACCACATTTCCCACTAATTTCACAATGTTTCCAAACCAAACGATCGATCGATTAATGGAGAAAACAATCAGCAGACAGAAAGGGAATCCTGCTATCATGAATGACTGAGTCACAATAAACTAATGAAACATCTCATTTAAATCACCAGACTTCATTCAAACCAGCCAGCTGAACGTTTCGCCTGATTCTTCTGAGAGACACTCAAAGTTCAGATGAAGCTAGGCTACCAGTTTCCCTCTGCTCCCAGTCTTTGTGCTAAGCTAGCGTAAACACACAGTGGACGCTCGCAGATGAAACTGATGTCCGTCCCCGAATCGGACTCTGGGGGAAACGGCTAAGAAGATTTTTACAAATACTGAACTGTCCCTTTAACAATCATGAGGATGAACTAAGTGATAGTGTCAGCCAAAGAAGAAAACACACACACACACACACACACACACACACACACACACACACACACACACACACACAGAGCCAGCGCTGATGCCAACAAGAAGAACAACAACACAGACTCTTGTAAGGACACTTGCACCATAAGTCACTCTAAAACACACACACACACACACACACACACACACACACACAGGGAGTGTATCAGTGCATTAATATTCAGGCGGTACAGTAGCAGTGTTTACAGAGAGAGAGAGAATGAGACAGTGATGGAGGACAGCTCGCTCGCCCGGTCCTCGCTCGGCCTCTCAATTACCTCTGACTGTGATTAATACATCAGACTGCATTAGCCTCTCTCTCTTTTCTTGTCCTTCCTCCTTCTTTTCTTTTCTCTCCTCCTCCTCCTCCTCCACTCCACCCAGCCCTCCTCAGTTTTTCTCCTCGTCCCACCTCTCATCCATCTTTCCCTCCAGCCTTTTTTTTTTTCCTCCGTCGTCAAACAGAAAAACAAACTCGCTGAGGAATGTGTTGATTGTTTTTTTGGCAGAACTCTTCTGTGGTACTGGGAGCTGTGGTTTTTTGGGGGGTGGGGAGGTGACGGGCGGAGTGGGTGGAGTCACGAGAAAGCCGCGGTTAACCGAGCGGCGGCGTTCCAGAGACGTCGTAATGACAGAGAGCGGGGCAGAAAGATGGAGCCTCAGCTGGGAACCACATATAAAAACACATCAACATGAACTGGTGGGGGCCTTGTTGATGTTTACTGCTGTGTGAATTATCTGGACTTCACTTTATTACTTGATGTTTTATGTCCTTGTTGGATTGTTTAATAAAGTTTGATCCCACACACACTGAAGTGTACTGCACTACTGTACTTCAGCACTCAGCCTGCCAAACCATTCCATATATACGATCAGTGATATATGAAAATACACCATAATAAACTACAATACGCACCAATATAGCAAACCAAAAAACAATATCGCCATATACCATACACTTATATCACAATGTAGTGTGACATACCATGTATACCACAATATAGCGTAATATATTATAAGCCGTATCCAAAACTACACCATAATATACCACAATATACCATCATAAGATACTATACTATACCAGACCAGACCATGCCAAACCTTAATCTACCATCATGTCATACACTACGCCACACAGTCATATACAAAACCACGGCAAAATACACCATTATATATCATGTAAAGATACATTTCACCATTCCACAACTACATCATAATAGTACATGTACAACACCATACCAAAACTATAATACACCACACTATGATATACTCATAGAAGATGTGACGCACCATACTGTACCACTATAATATACTATACTTTAATACACGATACCATGATGTATCATTTTGTTGCCTGTGATATCATTATATACCAAAATATATATACTGCAAAACTTCTATACTGCTCGCTATTTTGATATTTTATTATGTTTAGTTTGTTCTTTATAGTCTTATTTCACAATTTTTCACTATCTATCTATCTATCTATCTATCTATCTATCTATAATATGCCCATTATACCATGATATAGCAAACAATGCTTGGACCAGTTTACCTCAGACTGCCACTGTTTAAGTTCAGCATATATTCTTTTTCTACTGTGACAAATTTTTGACTGCACAACAGTACAAAACACTGTATTTTATTATTCATGTCTTCATTGTCATTGTCATGTCATTTTTATTTTGTATCCCTTGTTATTGTCTATTTGTTCTTCTTCTACATCTCCTTTTAATTCTCGCTATTATTGCTGCCTGGAACATCTTAATTTCCCCGGTGTAGGATCAGTAAAGTTACATCTTATCTTATCTTATCTCATCTTATCCTATCTTATCTTATCTTAGCATTAGAATCATGTTTTATGTTGTGTGAGGAGTCACCCCAGAATAATGAAATGCAGGGAGCTTCTGTTCTCCAGCTGACTCACAGTTAAACCACAACTTCTCGCCACACCAGCGACGGGAAGTTTAAAATAATGGACGGCCGACTTCTAGTTCTTCGCTTTTGTTTTCTCTGGTAATCGGCCTCGAACAATAAACTGGGAGGAATCTGCCAAACAATGAGGCGAACCTGATCTGATTCCTCTTTCAGCCTGAGCCGAAGAAAAAAAACCAACAGAGAGAAACTTTAATTATTGATCAGAAAATGTTCGTTACAGCCTCGCCGGGCCGGACGGCCTCTGCCTCTCTGATGTCCCCTCGGCTCAGCGGGGCTTTCCCGCCGACGGTGGTCGTGGCGGCCGGGGTGGGGGCGGTGGGAAGCTGTGGTTTAACATGGGAAAGAACGGCAAGACGGCAGAAAAAGACGACGCCACATTCCTCGTCTCGTCGTTCCCCGCGACTTCCTGTTCGACTCTGCAGGGAGTTTATCACTTATGAATGATGACACGACTCGGATAAATAATACAAGACAGATGCAGAGGAAGAAAGTGTGTGTGTGTGTGAGAGTGTGTGTGTGTGTGTGAGTGTGTGTGTGTGTGTGTGTGTGAGAGAGAGAGAGGGGTTCACTGTGTTGTTTGGCAGATGGAAACAAAAGAAGGATGAGAGATGGAAAGCAGGAAAATACACTCTGCTCCATTGTGTGTGTGTGTGTGTGTGTGTGTGTGTGTGTGTGTCATAAAGTATTAAATCTAACAGTACAGTTTTGCTAAATCTGCGTCCGTCAGTGCAAATCTGCAAACACACGAAAGCTCTCAGAGACAAAAAAAAACTACCTGAGGGGAAAGGAGGGAAAGAAGGACAGAAGGATGGTTGGAAGGAAAGGAAAGGAGGAGTGTTTCCTTCCCTCGAACGCCCCATCCTCTGAATGAACAGCAGCTCTTTGACGGGAGAGAGAGAGAGAGCGAAGGAGAGAATTAGGATTCAACTGCGGTGGTCGGCCGAGCGAGCGCTGACTTAGATAAATCACCTGCATGCACAAAATACGCACACAGGAATACACACATTTTACCGAAGCAGTGCTGACACAAGAACACAAACACACTCTCACACACACACACTCACAGACTACAGGCAGGATGTAGCTGTAGAAAAAGTGAGAAGCAGCTGAAAGCCAAACTGTGTCTGTCCACATGGGAAAAGTCATTAAACCTCCAAAACCTGCAGGAGCTCACAGCAGCTGATCTGACAGACATACAAGAGAGTGTGTGTGTGTGTGCGTGTGTGTGTGCGTGTGTGTGTGTGTGTGTGTGAGGGGTTCAGCTGCAGAGATTCAAAGCAGATTCAGAGAAGCCACGCCTCTCTGCCTCACACTCGTAAAGGTCAGCGGTTTGTTTTAATCTGAAAACGTTTGTCTTTCCTCTCGGTGATGCTGAACGTTCTCTGGATGTTCTGCGGCAGCTTCTCTCTGGAGCTACGAGCAGTTTGTAGCTTTGGAACGTAGATATGACGACATTTTATCTGAGAATTAAAGACAGTGAAAAACTACAAAGAGCAAAGGATTAAAAATTATACATGTGAGAGATATTTTTAACGCTACAGCTGTGTTTTACTATTCTGTCATCATTACATCATTACATTATAGTCTGTATTTTTCTTTCTGCCAACAGTTCTCATGTGGAAACCAAAACCAAAACCGACTGTATCTCGTCACCAGAGCTGCGTATGAGTTTATCACAGCCTGATGGATCTTCTTCCTCTGAGCCACTGAGCTCCATTGTTGCCCAAAATCTATTAAAAACAAATGAATGAGCCTCACTGGTGCTCTGACATGTTCCTCCATCACCATGAACACACACACACTGCAGTTTATACTGACTCAGTCACACACACACACACACACACACACACACACAACTCACCGATGGAAATCAATCTAAAAGCTGATGTAAAGTGGAAGCAGTGAACAGAGTGCTACTTTTTGATTAACCAATTTATCGTTTAGTTAATAAAACATCAGAAAACAGTGATAAATATTTCCCAGAGTTCAACGTGATGTCTTCAAATATCTTGTTTTGTCTGTCCACAACAACAAAACCTGAAGATATTCAGTCTCCAGTAACAGACAGAGAGGAGCAGCAAAGCTTCACATCTGAGAAGCTGGAAGCAGCAAATTTTCTCATTTTTACTCATAAATTATCAAAATATTTCAAATATTTAATTGACATTGATATTTAATCTGATTTATTAGTCGATCAACTAACGGCGTCAGCTCTATTTCCCATCCCTTTTTTTTTCTTCAGTAGCAGGATGTGTCTACTTCCTGGAAAGAGTCTCTTTGAAAAGTCACCTTTGCAGCATTTTATCAAAACACACAGGAAGTGATGTCAGCATTTCCTGTGCAGTGATGCAAGTCGAAGGCGCCTTCAGGAAGTGTGTGGGCTGCGGTCCGACCGTTAAAGCCGTCCCCCAGGGACAACACCCCCCTCACACGCACTTATCCCAATATATGTTGTACGTACACACTCATACACACACACAGACAGGAAGGAACAAGACAACAATGGATGAGCCACAACAGAGAGCCAGAGGAGGAAAAAACAAGCGCTCCCTGTCCTGCTGCAGGGGAATCCCTTGAAGTGTGTGTTGGTGTGTGTGTGTGTTGGTGTGTGTGTGTGTTCGGGGCGTCTTTCAAAGTCTTGAGCTCCTACCGCTCTAAGAAACGACTGGAAGAACCGAGTGACTTTTTTAAATCCAACAACGAGTCTGTACGCGCTGAGGGAGCCTGAATCAGGTTTTCACACACGAGGAGTTTGTCTTCCAGAGAGCAACAATAATAAACGTGAGCGAAGAGAAAAAACAAGAAATGCAAAGTGGAAGACGTGCAGAACGCTGACTGAAGAACGCGCAATTGTTCACAGTATGAAGAATATTTGCAACGTGCTAAAATAAAACGCCAGGATGAGCAAATTAATCATTAATCTAATCTAAAAGCATCAACTTGTACAGCAAATTTTATTGTTTTTTTTATCTAAGAAACTGCTCGCAGCCAAAGTGTGAAATCATAAGAAGCTTCCTGACAAAGACTCTGTGCTTTGATACTCATTAAAGGGAAAGTGGAGGCAGTGTTTAATTGGGAGACTTCCGATTAATTGACTGAATGCTAACACGACTTAGAGAGCCTTTAGTGCGCAGCAGGTCAGCTAAATATGCTATGATCGGATATTTGTCCTCAGGCAAGAATACAATTCAACATATGTGGAGAAGGAAGCTTCCAATAAAATACCTTACTGGTTTAAATCAAGCTTTCCTTTCATGGAAATTATTCTAGAAGTAAATAACTGCTCATAAACTCATCACAGCTAACTCATATAACTCAGAACTTTGTCTCCATTTTCTCTAATTAGCACCAAATTACATTCTTTCTTTGGCAAAATGTTCAATTATCACATTTCCTGCAGTCTAACAGCAAGTGAACGCAACTGTGTTTGTTTATATATTTGTATCATGTGACCGTGACGTCAGGGTTTGAGTCTGACCGAGAAGCTCCTAGCCAATGACATCACATCACCACAATCCCATCGCCATGACACTACTCAACCTGTCGATCAAACCAGCTGTATACACACACACACACACACACACACACACACACACACACACAGTTGGACTCTGTTGTCACTTTGTACTGCAACGTGTTGACGACTGCGACCTCTGGCTTTGTTTACCCTCAAACAAAAGACCACACACTCATAACACACACTGACACACAATGAGACAGACAGACACGCACACACACACACTGACACACATACCAAAAGAGACAAATGGCAGTCAATAACTTCCTCCCTCCATCTTTATGGAGCTCGTTAACTTCTCTCTCCCTAATGGCTCTCTGCTGCGCCTTTTGTTAGCCATAGTGCCACACACACACACACACGCACGCACACACACACACACACACACACACACACAGTTGATGGATTTTCCTGCGTTGCGATGGGACGTTTGGCTCAGAGGAATCTTCCGATGCCAGCTTTTCCTTTTCTTTTTTCCACACTTTGTGTCCCTTCGATGTTAAATATAAAGTCTGACATTCAGACATCTTGTTTATGCATCTCATCCAAAGTCGGATGAGATGATGGACATCAGTTTCACATCTGTGTGTGCTTTTAGTCCACGATGACCTCTCAGCAGTCGGCAACAGACACTGAATACAAACTGTCTGCATTACTGAACAGACTGCTGATAACAAGCTAATATGCTACTAGGATGCTAACTGCTAACACTGAGGGAAAACATTATATTTAATATATGTGCAGTTGCTACTATGTGTGCACGCTGTGTTAGCTTCATGACTACTGCTGACTAATGCTAATATGCTACATGGCATGCTAATGTCAACATGCTCACAAAGTTGCAGGTATGACGTTTAGCGTCTGTCTAGCATTTTAGCTTGGTAGCATGCCAACTTTACCTTGTTGATATAACAACTAGCTAGGAGTTTACAGTCATGCTAGCAGCTCTGTGCAGCTGTAGGCTACTTAGGAAAAGCAATGTTTAAGCTAAATGCAAACATCAGCATGCTAATATATTCAGCAAGTATAATATTTACCATGTTTGCCATCATAGTTTAAGATAAGATAAGATAAAACTTTATTAATCCTTTATAAATATCATTATATGCATTCCTACATTTATGTTGCTCTGTTTATCTTAGCTTAGCATAAAGACTTGGGGCAGGGGGAAACTGCTAGCTTAGCGACAACTCCAGCGACTCGTGTCAATGTATTTCTACCTGCGTGCAGCACAATTAAAGACCTCACTGTGTCTCTGTCTGTCTGAGCGTCTCGCTGCAGGACGGTAATCTGTCAGACAGACAGGTTCTTCTCTGTTAGTCGGCGTCATCAATCTCCAA
>NC_055666.1:27516829-27526829 GCF_017976325.1 Chelmon rostratus | reverse complement strand
TAGAAGCTTGGAGTTGTTAACACGTGTGCACACAAGTTAACGACTACTGGATATTATCATGCTGATGAATGTAACATGCTACACGGCATGCTAATGTTGACATGTTAGCAAGGTTGTGGATTTTTACCGTCTGTCTTGCATGTTAGCTTGGTAGCATGCCAGTTTCCACTGATACAGTAACAAGAGTCATGCCAGGGGCTCTGTGGGGCTGTACTTATGCACAGCAGCACCTCGAGATAAATGCTAGCATCAGCATGCACATGCTGTCTGCTATTAGAATCGCAAGCATTCGGTCATGAACCAAAGTACTGCACACATTTTGACCTTTTCCGACAAGAAAAGTCAGCAGATCACGAAAGTTATTGCAGTTCATCCTCTGGCAAAATAAAACGGAATAAAAAAACAACAAAAAATAACAATACAAATGTTGGCATATAAGGCATGATGGAAATAAACTACTTCTTGTTTTGAGAAGTGACTTGACATTTAGCTTGCATGTTAGCATAGCAGGGTGAAATGTACTCCTTGTTTGACATGCTAGCCAAGCAGCTACCATGGCACAGAGTTTGTCATCAGATGAATCCATAGTTTGGTTTCACCTGTTAGCTAACATCATGTGAATGAAAAGTACTGTTGCTATGGTTACCTGCAGCTTGGCTAGGTGATTTAGGGATGTTCGTTAAACTGACGTGTCCCCATATACTGTTTTACCTGCCAGCCAATAATGATTCAGCATTTTCCCTGACAGAGGTGTAATCAGGTTTGTTGCAGCAGTCTTTCAAAGTACAAGCAGGGTGATGAGAAGCATCCACAGCCTGAAATCTGACCCAGGATCAGTTTACGGCTGCTTCGTTTTCAAGCTCGACTTCCCCTCTGCACAGGAAGCTGAGCGGCTGGAGAACACGGCGAGAGAAAACTGATCTATCACCCAATACACCTGGAGGGGATTGACTTACACGTGCGAACACGCATACACACACACACACACACACACACACACACACACACACACACACAATGAGTCCAGATCAATCGAAACTGTAAAATGCCTTCTTCATACCTCAACGATTTTCTGATGATCTCTGGTTTCACTGAACTTTGTCAGAACTACGAGTGCTAACGAATGCTAACGAGTGCCATGCACGCATGCACGCACACACACACACACACACAGCTACGAGTTTCAGTCTGAGAACACAGGTCCAGTCCAGCAGCATTCTTCTCTTCTCTTCATGGGAAGCGACAGCAGCTCCGGGTTTCAGTGTCAGCGTGTTGACATGAACACAGACATCAGGTTTCCTCTGAACTGAGTCTGTGCCGCTCAGTCACAAACATTCCTGCTGGCATCAGTAGAAGAAGAGGAAGAAACCGCTGAAGAAGAACAACCGAGGAGGACGTCGGTCAGCGTTGGTGCATCAGTTTCACATCGTCCTGCGTGCAGCATCTTCATCACATCATGAGGATGATCAACCTCCTGCCTCAAACAAGACACGGCTGTTTAAATCCAGCCACTTCACTGCGTTAAAAACATGCAGCCACACCTGATAACCATCCTCAAATCTCTTCAAATATTTGCAGTGATACCACCTGAACTGTGTTTCAGAGGTCTGGAGCAGGCTGCCCTCCCTTCACCTGTTGGAAAAAGCGCCGACTGTGCAGCAGATCGCCACGACGGGAAGCACGAACTCGAACCGAGACGGCTTATCAAAACAAACAGCGCGCTGGTGACCCGCGCTCGAGTGTGCAGGAGCCCTGAAGGTCTTGCAGATTCATCTGCTAACAGTCATTTGTGATCTGTGCGTCAGCCACACTTGCAAATCACTTGTGAGAAACAGGCCGCTAACCCACAATCCTCTGCTGCTGCAGGGTCCCGCGTGTCCTCATGTGGGATCATTCGCCGCCATGTCAGCAGCAGCTCAAGATACAAACCAAAAAAAAAAAAAAGCATGTGAGGCCTGATATTCTGAAATGGACAGAACACGTGAACGCAGCACCGACGCCTGTTTGATGGCGGTTTTTAAGCTGAAAAACGAGCAGCAGCCAACATGTTGTTATCGGCGTCTTCGCTGCATAGACTTCCACGAGACACTGTTTCTCAATTATCTCCAGCCTGTCTTTGCCATCTCTTATTAATTAGTGAAATCACCACATGCTCGAAGCCACCTCATCTCTCTCTCGCTCGCTCTCTCTGCTGTTTTCCAGGCTCTCTCTTCCACAGGTGCCTTAAACCCGACTCTAAATCTAAATTCAAATGATTTTTTTTTAGAAGCGTTCGAATGTGTTGAATGCAGAGCAGCTGAGGTTGAGTTTGTCTGTTGGTGGAAAAAGTGCTGCCTGAGGCGATTTTTTTTTTTTTTCTGACGAGGAAAAAAAAAAATCTGACGGTGCACCTTGTTTCCATAACAACAGCCGTTCATTTCGGCTCACCTGTTGCTCTCCTCTGTGCACTCTTTTGTATAAAAAGGTACAAAAACAATTGAACGTTTCTGAGAAAAAATGTACTCATTTAATCTCTTGAACTCACTTTAAATTTCACTTTCAGCTGCTTCAAAGTCTTGAAAACATTTTCTTTACGATGTAATAAAGCAGCTGCGGCGGTCTACACCTCTATCGAATGGAAATATACTGTACTATTACCACGATTTCTATAAAAACAAATGTATGAGCAGAAATCGTGCATTCGAGTTTTTAATTCACTGAAGGAGCAGAAGTATTTGGAATAAAATGTGCTGGAGGATCAATAGTGAAAGAGCTCCCTCTGAATCTTCTTCTCTTTCAGAGCGTTAAATGATCGATGTGTTCTAACCTCAGAGCTTTAACGCTGCAGCTGATCCGAGTGGAGCTCAGACCGGCCGCTGGACTACAGCGACGGCGTCGCCGTTACGTGTCTCTGCGTTCTGTGACCTGTGATTGTTACAATATGGATCATGTCAGTGTCATCAGTGCTGTTTCATTATCTTCTGTGTTACATCATGGATCACTTTTATGTTACATTATGTCATACTAAATGTTGCTATTGCTTTTTATTTTGTCAATTGTAAAATATGAATCGGAACAGCACAAAGTCAATATATTTACTGTTTTACCTCATCAGCTTCATTGATTGTTGTAAATATCTGCTGATTCTGAATCTGATGCAGCAACACGTTTCAAACACGTTGAGACAGGAGCAACTAAAGACTGGGAAAGATGTGGAACGCTTCAAAAACACCTGTTTGGATCATTCCACAGGTAAACAGGTTGATTGGTGACAGGTGAGGGTATCATGATTGGTGCCGTGCAAAGCTGACAGCCAGACATCGACGACATTTAGAAACTTGTCTGGACTGAAACAGAAGAAAAGGACCGTTCAGGTTGTTCCAGCACAAAGTTCAACAGTCAGCATGTGTGATGGTCTCATGGGTGCTCATGGGTAATCTGCACATCTGAGAAGGTACAAACAGGTTCCAGAGGGACGTGCTGTGATCCAGACAAACACAAAGCCAGGTCACATTCTGCAGTGCTACAGCAGCGTGACTGACTGCAGGTACAAGACTGGCTGCCTGCAGTCCAGACCCGCCCCCCCATTAAAACTGTGTGGAACATTCTGAGGAGAACGGAGGCCCCTCGAACTGAAGTCCATCAAGAGAAAGCAGGAAAGAATTTTACTTTCAAAACTTCAACAATTAGTGTCTTCAGTTGCCAAACGTTTCCTGAGCGCGGTTAAAAGAGGAGGTGATGTAACGTGATGTAACACAGTGTAAACAGGCCCCCCCCGTCCCAACTTCTCCAAAACGTGTTGCAGGCATCACATCCAGATTAGTGCATATTTACAAAAACCATCTCAGTCTGAACATTAAATATCTCGTCTTTGTGCTGTATTGACGTGGCGTCTGAACTTTTTCTCATTCCAAAAAAAGTTTGCCGCGTCACACATGAATAAAACCAGACCGCCATGTTTCACTGTCGGAGCGTCACGGAGATATTACAGCGTGGACTCCCCGCTAATAGAAATACAGACGGATGAGGGTAAATATGACGTAGGACCCTTCAGAGCTGCGTAAGGAGCAGCGGGAGGTCGATCTTGAGTAGTGTGACGCCTGATGTGAAAGCTTTCAAGTCGTAACCATGGAAACCTCTCTCATCTTTAGGCTCTGGCGGGACGTGAACGCGGCGCTGAGACAGAACAAACCGCTGCAGCCTGATCTCCGGTCAGACCAGCTGAACTGGTTTGGTGAGTGTTAGTGTCAGATAAACACACTCCTGCATGTGTGAGCGTGTGTGTGTGTGTGTGTGTGTATGTGCGTGTGTGTGCGCTCTCCAGATGAAGGATATGTCCTTCTCTTTTTATTGCTCCAGTCAGAGTGTGTTTTAAATATTCATTCCTTCCCACTGAAGCCGGCGTTGCATTAAAATTCCCTTTGCAGCGCTAATGGCTATCGGCCTGCGAGGGGTGGGGAGGGACGAGCGAGGGGAGAATGAGGCGAGAGAGAGAGAGAGAGAGACGAGGGAGGAGGGAGGAAGAGGAAAACAGGACAAGACAACCAGGGATTAAATACATTTGTTTTCTCTCATACCAAATTAGTATTGACGGCAGCTACCTCCCCTACTGCACACACACACACATACAGCCATGGTGAAAACCCAGCCATGTTGAAAATTAATTACTCAAGTGTGTGTGTGAGGTGATACTACACCCACACACACCCCCTCCACACACACACACACACACACACACACACACACACACACACACACACACTACACTTATATACACACAGAAACAGACATATACACACAAGTGGAAGTGGCAGAGCAGGTCTGCTCAGCTGCTACACTGACAGTTGAAAGGATGTGTATATATTGGTGTGTGTGTGTGTGTGTGTGTGTGTGTGTGTGTGTCAGTCTCTGTATAGCCGCTCGGCTGTCGAAGGAAAAAGCAGCAGAAGAGGAAAAAGACAAAGTGGCTTCATGTTGACCACACTGAGGATCCATCCACCCATCCACCCATCCATCCACCCATCCATCCATCCATCCACCCACCCACCCATCCATCCATCCATCCATCCATCCATCATTACAATAGATCACAATAGAATTACAGTTTTCTGTCTGGAGTCATGTTCTATCTCTGAGTCAAAGTAAAAACCAGCTCCACATACAATGACATCACCTCAGCTTACGCTTGTTTTTCAGATATTTAAATGTGTTTACATGTCGGCCATTGTTGGCCACACTGTGACATGTTTGACAACATGTCAGGCTACTAGCCGAAGTGGTCATTTAGGTTTGTTTGGGCTGGTGACCAAACAATCAGGCTTTTGGTGCTTGAAAAGGTTTTTGAGCCATTTCTAGCCACAAACAGGACCCCAGTAGGTCCCTGTAGTGCTGATGATGCAGGATGACATCACCAAAACTGCCCAATCATTAGCTGTCATGTGCCGTCATGTTTGCATCCTTCCTTCACGCCTGCAAACTTCCTGTCCCCTCCCCTCGCCGCCTCGCCTCTCAGGTGTAAAACACTGGATAAATCTGAACGCCACTCAACAACTGCAGCTGCAGTGAGACTCGGCTACCGAAGCCTCGCCCTCGCTGTTGAGTGATAATCGTTTTATGGAATGAGACGACGCTCACAGACAGACGAAAACATTTTAGGGAAGAGTGATGATGAAACCTCGGCTCAGGCCGGAGGAACAAAGGGTTCAAGTCTTAGAAAAGGGTGTGACTTTAGCTCGAAAATCCTGGAGACAACACAGGACGCACTTTAATCTGGTTTTAAGAAAGCAGTTTATTGTGTAGAAGCTTTTACAGCAGCTGCAGGAAGTTTATCTGTTAGCATTGACTAATCTTGTTTAACTTGTTACTTCCTGCAGCAGCTCTTCTGTCTGCGCTCATTTCTCCTGTCGGCCGGTTTAAAACCCTTCGCCATCATCCGTCTGTCCGTCCAGACTCGTTATCAATAACTACATCAACCACTGGTGCAAACCTGCTGCTTTAAGGACCGAGCTAGTTGTGGCTGCAGACTGGAAACATACCAGATGTAGCATTGAGGTGTTGCTTTGTTTCTCTTCTCATCCTGCACATTTTTCTAATTCTGGACTTTCCGAGAGTCGATGTCATCATCTAAACTCTCCTCTCACTTCTCTGATGGGCTCAGCCGACTCTCAGCGGATTCTTTTCAGACTAAAAGCAGCAAAAAAAAATGGAGTTGGTGAGATTTAGTTGGGCTTTGTGAGGCTCGGGGAGAAAGGCAGGAAGGAGATGGACGTCTTATGGTATTATGGACAAATCTGCCGGTTCCAGCGTGCAGATCAATCAAGTTTCATCTGATCTCTTCTGACAGAGAGGTGTGCAGGACGGTCAGCGGGGTCAGCAGACGTCTGCCGCCTCCTTCACAGTTTACCAGACACAGAGAAACGACATCACATCCTGTTTCGCTGAAATTTAAGGCAAATTATTCCAATATTTTACAAAACTGGAGGCAGAGACTCATCATGAGGAGACAGAAAAAAGACCTGAAAACGGTTCTTCAGGGTGATGCTACAAACTAACCCCGACAGCTGGAACGTCTCACCTTCTTTGTGCTTATAATCTACAACACTCTCACTGAAGCCAAGTCGTCACGACATCACAACAGACGACATCTTTTCACCTGCAGATCACAAAAGCAGCTGGCCGCTCTGTCATCAGCTGCGTCGGCGACAAACTGAGACTCTGGAGAGCAAACAAGAAGCGAAACAGACAAACTGCTCCATAAAATCAATTTCAGTTTAATTCATCTCCATTAACTCCTCAAGCCTGGACTCTGAGCAGCGCGCAGGCCGAAGTGTGTGTGCGCCGAGCCGATGAGCTCCTGCTCGCTGAGCTGCGAGCACGCCTGGACAAAATTCAGTTCCGTGTATTCCTGATTAAATAGTGTACTACGTCTTATCATAGCATAACAACGCGGCCTGAAAGCGTGGTAGCAGGTTGTACCAGCTGGGGTTACAGCACTTCACATCCAGTGACGCCATTCAGTGTTCGCACACGTGGACGCTCATGCACGCCAGCAATGGGATTCACGGTCCCGCCTCTGGTTTTGATGCTGTTACGTCGCCTGACAGGCGGCGACTGGAAGAGCAAACCTCTTTCAAGTGCCTTTTTTCAGGTGTTAAACAGCTCCGAGGATTTAAAGCTGCAGCATTCTGAGGTAAAAAGAGGTCTTCAACCAGCGGTGAGTCTTTGTAGAACAACAAAGCTTCCTGAAGAACCTTTAAGCTTCTTTGTGAGACGATTGATTAAAGCACAAAGTTTGTTTCTTTCACAGAAGCAAAATAACTTCTTTATATACGACATGAAGCAACGATTTCAGGTTTTAAAAGGAATTTCACTAAAGGAGTTTAGTCTTAAGAGAAACAAAAGAAAAAAACAATATGTTGTAAACTAAAGAAATATCAATGACAAATAAAAGATGTGAATTTAAAAGAGCAAACAAACAAATAAAAGCTGACCTCTGACTGTTCTCTGTCTCTCTCTCTCTCTACTCTTCATCATTCAGGGCTCGGTGCAGTATTTGCTGTGACCTTTGACCTCTCTTGTTGACTGATCACAGGTGTGAAGGTGACTCTGCTGATATTAAAACTCTGACACCTGAGCGGACTGAAATCTCTCCATCCAGAGCAGCAGGCGCTCGTTTTTCATCCGTTCAGACAGATGAGAGGAGGAGGAGGAGGAGGAGGAAGTGCTCGGTCAGACGCAGTCACTTCCTCCTAGAGGATGAAGAGGAGGGCGTGAGGTGGGGAAGGGGGATGGGGGTAGATCGGGTTCAGACACGATGTCCGACGGCGAGCGGCTTATTTTATTGACTGCTCAACACGCCGCGAGAATCGAACGGAGGCTAAATATAGATGCAGGACAGAACAGGATGAGCTGTGTGTGTGTGTGTGTGTGTGTGTGTGTGTGTGTGTGTGTGGGTGTGGGTGTGCGTGTGTGTGTGGTGTGTTCAGGAACATGAGGCTGCATCTCTGGCTCTCAGAAGCATTCACATTAAAAGCACTCAGTGTAATCGTTAGCTTAGCGATGCTAATGCTGCCGCTGTTTCTAGCTCTCTGCGCTCATTAGCGATGCTAACCCTGCCGCTAAAAGGCATCAGGAGATGTTAATGCTGCGATTACGTCATGTGACACGGAAGGCAAAGATGGGGGAAGAGTCACATGATCGTTAAGTGCGAGAGTTTATTGATTTGAATGATCTGAATGTATTTGTAATAATGAGCTCTGGACTGTTGGTTGGACTAAACAAACTATTTTCTCAATGTTTCCAAACCGAACGATCGATCGATTAATGGAGGAAATAATCAGCAGATAATCTGATGAGATCAGACAGAACAGCAGAACAGTCACAGGGACGTTTCACTGCACTCAGTACTTTTACTGTAATACTTTAATATCCTGTTACTCTGACTGCGCCCATTACTCTCACGCAGCCTCTTTGCTAGCTTGTAGTTGCGCCGTACAAACAAAATTGACCTCAGCCTCTAAAATCATGTTCCAGCAACGTGTTAACAGCGTGTAGCTCCGTGAAATCATCTGAACTGAATGCTCGAGTGTTAATATTCGATTTCACGGGTGATTCTGTCAGTTTCTTGACACTTCTGTCCTTCTTTCCACCAAGCGAGAGAAGCCGAAGCCGTCACACATTTCAGCTTTTTCGCTCGGCTGCTGGTATTTTCCAGTCTGACGGCGGCGGCGTGACCTCTGACCTACTTCACAGTCTCACAGAGCCTTTCCTAACTTTGTTGAGAAATGTTCAGCAGGTCTTATGATAATAAATGGAATTGATTCTCAGAGTCTGGAGGTCAGTTTGCCTCAGAAGAGTGAATTCACTGCCAAGCTGTTGACGCGTCATCTGACTGATTAAAGAAAAGCTCATTGTTCGCTGTTTGTCTCTATTGTGTCTCCTGGTGAAGAGGAGGAAGTGAAGAGCACTCCCACGTCTCCCCCATCCTCCTCCACCTGCTCCTATTCTTTGTCTTTTCTTTGAATTAGACTTCCAGCCAGGACAAAACACCACATACACCATGTTGTCTTTAATTTACCGCTTACAGGCCAGTTAAAGGATAACTACGTCCATTTACTCCTCCAGACAACTTTGGTGGCATTTGGAGTCGTTTTGAAGAAATTAGCCCCAGAGGAGCGGCGCGTATATCCGTATAATGCGAGTACTCGGGGCATCCATGCGCAGCCTCTATATAACGCATAATCTGCAGAAACTCGTTCATGTTCCAATATTTAGTTCTGATATGCTGGTGCTATTCCCCTCTGAGCCCGTGGTGGCATGTTATCAACATCCGGCGTCTCTAGACAACTACCTCTGACGTGGATGATGTCATTACCGAACGCCGGGCGCTGCGAGCAGCCGGCCACAACACGGCTGACTCTGCGGCGGTCGGCTACGAATACGCAATAACGAACCACAGCTGTGCCAAACTACAGCTAAACGAGCCGACCGCCGGCTCAGAGGGGAATAGCACCAGCATATCATAACAAAATATTGGAATATGAACGAGTTTCTGCAGATTATGCGTTATATAGAGGCTGCGCATGGATGCCCCGAGTACTCGCATTATACGGATATACGCGCCGCTCCTCTGGGGCTAATTTCTTCAAAACGACTCCAAATGCCACCAAAGTTGTCTGGGGGAGTAAATGGTCGTATTTAATGCTACAAATAAGGTCCAGGTTGTAAAAAAAAAACTAAAGTTATCCTTTAAGATCAGCATTTACTGTCTGTTGCTAAAATAACTTCTTATATCGTTCACACTCAACATGTCGTAACTTTAATCATTTGGCTCGACTGGCTTAAACCACCACTTCAACTCCTTTCAGCAGCTTCGTTTAGCACTGAGCTAAATTTTAGCTGATTTTAACAGCGGTTCTTCTCAAACGGCCACTTCAACTGCATTTATTCATCCATCACTGTCGCACAAAGAGCCCTCTGAAGCTCAGCATGTTGAAAGGATGAATAAAATGTTCTGACACAT
>NC_055666.1:27379329-27509329 GCF_017976325.1 Chelmon rostratus | reverse complement strand
CTCACACACACACACAAGCAGTGTGAATGAAAGTGGGCCCCCAGCAGAGCGTTGAACTCTGCAGGCAAACACTGAGCTGCTGCTGACGTGAAAATCAGGACAGAAACAATAACAACAAGGCGACACCAGAAAAACAAGCAGTACACAGCAGGATGATGTCACAGCGGCGGACAGAAGACGACGACGCCGCCCCCCCGTCGGCCTCCTTCTGTGGACTAATCAATTGTGGCGTTTGCTCAAAGCGCTGCGGTGTGTGCTCAGTCTGACTGATCAATCCTCCAGTTTACTGAAGAGATTCAATATTCATATAGACAGACAGCACAGTGATTATTAGAGAGGACGGATGATGAGAGGAGGAGGAAAACAAAGAAAATAAGTGACACGGAGAGAAACAACGATAAACGGCAGCATTAACAAATCGTTAGCAATCCTTGCTGATGATGCTGTCTGCCTCAGGACCAATCAGGAACAAGCAACACTGTAATAAATAAAATCACACACTTCCTTTATTATAACTGTACATAACTGTGTTTCTTCTAAATCCTCATTTGTCTTCTCGCCACAGAAGTTTAGTTCCACCAACAGCTGTTCGAGAGTCAACTGTTGTTAATAAAGGTTTATCATAAAACTACCCGCACACCGATTGGCTGGCCGTACTTCCAGCCCCACGACTCGCCTGAGAGAAGACAACACCGGGGATGCATCCCAGATCGACAAGAGGCACCGTCTCATCCTAAAGGCTCTGACAAATATGAGTCCTTTGGATGTCAGCATCCCACAATCCACTGCGTGTCGGCACACACAGACGCTTCACATCAAACTATAAAGTCAAATAATTCTGGGTTTTTCACCAGAAAGCTGCAATAAAAAGGGAAACTGACTGGTAAACTGGGACCACCATGATCCAAACAGATTTTTCTTTCCTTTTTCATTTCATTCCTCATGTTCACCTATACAAAGGAGCTATTTTGCTCCAACCAATCAGCAGCGACAGACACATCCGTCCCGTCAACATCACTTTCATTTGACAGGCGCTGTGGTCATCATTGCTTTTTTTGTTTTATTTGTGCAACAATCTGCTTTCAGCCATTTTTTCCACAACTTTTCCACCTTTTCTATCACAACATTAAGACCTGCCCCCCCCCCCCATTCGTCATTACACTCCTATTCTGTCTGACCCATGACGGACAATTAAAAAAAAAAAAGGATCAAAATCGATGCAGCACAACCAGAGATATCATACATTTTATTCTTCACATTCTCCTTCCTTGCATCCACATTACCCACAATGCAACACAACTGCCGACGGTGTGGACAGTGTGGTTAGAGAGGTAGCAGCTAATGTAGCCTGTAGCAGCTCACAGATTTGAGGCAGTTTCTAACTTGTATTCTTCAACTGACGCTGACTCAAGTGACATCACTTGAGGACACTGCTTTATAGCCGTGTTTAGCTCTACAGACAATAAAAGCTTTACTTCTTCCACATTTGTAGTCATCTCCCTGACACCTGGAAACACCTTGATGTGTAAAACAGGTAGCGTTCCCCTTTAATCTCACCTACAAAGCTGATTGGCTCAGTTGTTTTTTTGCCAACTGTGAAACATGCCAATCTTTCATCTCGTGCAAAAGCTGGAGGAGTCCAGCTGCGTGTTGTTACAGCACTTTGAAAACACTTTTATACATTTTAAAGCTCGTGTTTTATAAAAAATGTACGACCGTCAGTGAGAGGGATCAAACCAGAACAAAAACCAGAGAGTTTTCTCATTCCACGCTCGACATTCGACAGTGTCACACCTCGCCGACAGCCTGGAGGTCAAAGGCCGCAGGTCACAGCACCCAGACAAAGACGAGCAACCGGTCCCAAGACCCTGAGAGTGACGATGATGAAGGACGAGAGGAAGAAGAGCTGAGGGGGGTGTGTGTGTGTGTGTGTGTGTGTGTGTGTGTGTGTGTGTGTGTGTGTGTGCGTGCGCACCGCCCTGAAACCAGAGCTCATTTAAAGTTAATCAGGCACGCTGCTAACTTCTAACTTATTTAAATCTGCTGTTCCTCTTCCTCTTCGGCTTCCTCTCTTTGCTGACAGCAGCAGGCAGACTGATGGATGTGACGCTCCGCCAAAACACCAAACACCATCACTGATGAGCTGAAACCTGAACCTCCAAGTCAACTGCATCACATAAGGAACATTTATCACCTTGCGGCCTGGGGGTGCGAGTGCTGACCCCCGGGTTATGAGGAGTTAAACAAGGGTTAACCCGACTTTGGCTTATTAGTCAATTAGTTAATTTAATTCCTAACTGATCCAGAAAAGGTTATGAAGCTGTGTGACAGGCAGAGAGAAAAACATCAAAACTATTCAAACATTATGAGGAAATTATTTTCTTTCCTTGTTTCTTCAGTGCTGGAAGGCCAAAGAGGAAATGCACGAAAGTATACAAGTATTACATTACTATACTATCACGGCACTATGAAAACACACTAGTATTAATAAGCCTCCGCACCTTTGGGCTGAATTAAAATAACAGCTGTGTCTCGAGATGACCAGCAACTTTTCAATTTTCTTAATTTTCCTTGGTTGTCAGGTGTTTATTTTGACAATGCCATGTGATCGTCCTCCTACAAAGGAAGGATCAAAGGTCAAACCAGGGGTGTCTTCCTCTAACACCTCCATCAGAGAGGGCAAAGGTCAAGCAGCAGTTCAGGTGCAACTCAGGTGTTAAAAGCTGTTCGCAGATCCTGCAGCAAATCAGGCTGCAGATGATTACTGAATATAATGAGACGATTACACTCTGAACAACTCACCTCTAATGTCAACACACACACACACACACACACACACACACACACACACACACACACACACACACACACACGCCTGAGCAGCAGTGGAGGCAGTTAAGTGTTTCTCTGAGGCGTTAAGGGACTTTCTGCCTCTTCCAGCTGTCAAAACCAAAACTGAATGATGGACGATGATTGGCTGTGGCTGCCAAGCGTGCACACACACACACACAAACACAGAGTCTCACACACACAAATACAGAGTCACATGCATGCACGCACACACACACAAATACAGAGTCACACACCAGCTCTCCTGAAGCTGCTGGTGAAATATTCAGTGCTGCGCTCACTAAAGGCAGCTCATCTGCCTCAAGACATTTACACCTCATTTTGCCAATTTAGTGTGGCCTCCTCCAGCCTGACGCGCACACACACACACACGCATGCATGCATGCATGCATGCATGTACACACACACCAAAGTAAAGCTAGTTAATTCCAGCCTCAGTGTACTTCTCCTGTGTGAGCCCACTCAGTAGTTCTCCAAGGCAGCACTCATACCAAAGCTAATCGCTACGCTAAAATACACACACACACAGTCTCATACAAGTTTTTATGTATATTAATTTTGTGTGTAGCAGCAGGACAGTCGGTTATTGAAGTACATTAAAGTCACACAGTTAGACACACCGTGTTTACACTGAGCTTATCCACACCAGCACCAGCCTGCAAACCAAGCAACTCATCTGCAAACTAACCTGCTAACTATCCTGCTAGTGAGCAAACCAGCTGCTCACCTGATAGTGTGTTTCTTACTGTAGCAGAGACATCACGTTTACAACTAGCTAGATTAATCACTAAAATGACATCTAACATGTTAACCTAGTGACAACTAACTACCCAACTTATCAGACAAATTCACCAATAACTAGCCAGTCAATGCACTAGATAACCATCTAACCTGGTAACTCATCAAATCACTTGCTAGCTTACCTGCTAACAAACCAATTTACCAACGTACCCGCAAATTAATGAGCAGAAACACAATTACTGGAAGGCTAACCTAGCAGCCCCTTTACAAACTCAACATGCTAACATGCTAGATGACCACTTCGTATTCAGCCTCAGATACTTAATAGTCTACTAATGTGCCAACTAACATGGTGGCTAATATGCTAACAAGCCAAAAAACTTGCTCACCAACTAGCCTCCTAAGTAGCCACATCACTTGCTAATCAATCACCTCCACCTAACCTGCTACCTAACCACCTCACCTACTAAAGAACCAGCTAAACTCGTGGCTACCTAGCATAATACAAGGCCAACTGACATGGCAACTAATGTTCAAACAATCCATCAAACTTCCTCATCTACAAGCTAACCTCCCAGTTAACCAACTAGCATGCTAACCAAACCAAGTAAACTGCTAACTAACATGCTAGTAATCAAACCAACCTGCTAAACAACAAACTAAACTGTTGAGTTAGCTTTTAGCTAAAAAGTTAGCTGAGAGGAGCAGGACACACAGCGAGCTGCAGTTACTCACCTCAGCAGCAGCATCAGTGTTGTCCATTTGCACATCATCTTGTTTACTTTCCAACAGGCTAAAGTCTTGTTAGCATACAGAGTCTACAGTGTGTCAGAGAGCAGCTCTGTAAGCTAAAATGGGCCAAAGTGATTCAAATCAGATACTAGCTCCCTGATTGGCTAGAGTGACCAGCAAGTATTATATCAGCTAATGGGTGAGCTAGGATCTGACCAATAGAAGAGCAGGAGGCGTTCACTAAAATCACTTCATAAAGGAATTTGTTAATCTTTCTTTTTATTTTACATTGTTTTATACTTTAAATAAACTTTATTTCGTACTTATATTCATTTATATATAAATTAAACACTGTTAAGTGTGGAGTTTCCCTGTACATTATAAGCAGTGTTTCACTATATTTTCACAAAATACAACTATATAGATGCAACTATGCATCTGTTTGTCCAGCTAATATTTTCCCTTGTACTTGTATTTTATATGTTTTATTCATTTTATATGTTTCTGACATTTCAGCATAAACTGTTATGAATCTCTACTTCCTTCCAGATATATTTAGACATCACCTCTCAAAGTGCTCTTGTGTTTCCTGATTAATCGTTTAATTGTTTAGTCTTCAAAATGATTAAAAATGTTCATCACAGTCCAAAACCCAAAGATATTCAGTTGACAAACAGAAAAGCAGATAAAATTCCAGCAGCTCAAGAAGCTGCAATAAAATAAAAATTGGCACTTTTTCTCATTAAATTTCTTTCATCACCAGAAAAACTGAACTCAAACAGTATTTGGTGATTTCAGGCAGACAGATGAACACAGTGTGAAGATCAGCAGTCGGTCCACATCGCAGATCAGTCAGACCAAACTACCCAGCAGCCCCTGCAGCAGCACGCTGACTCTCCATGTGTTTATTTATTAGTTTGCGGGGATCACTCCATTGGCTGCTCGGCCACCCGCGACATCACATAACGAGCTGCCGGGCAGACCGACGCCATGATGGAGGACGCAGGAACGGAGACAAGTCCGCAGAGAGTAGGACGGGGATTTTACCTGTCTCACACACACCGTTGTCACGGAAACACTTCACTGCATGACCTCAGGCTGTATGCAAAGCTGAATGCAAACACAGATGAAACAAGAGGTGTGTGTGTGTGGGTGGGTGTGTGTGTGTGCCCAGGTATTCACGTCCCTGCCTGCCCGCACATGTCTCCACTTCCAAAGAAAGGTTTCAGCTTGCCTCCTGTCGTTGTTACCATGACGGCGCTGACAGCGGCCATGACTGACAGTTTAAGTGGTGTGAGTTTTTCAAACATGGCTTCCAGGTTTGTCATCAGTCTATTCATCTCTCTGTTGTCATCTATTGTCTCTCCACCTCTATAGTGTTTCTCTCCATCACTTTATCTGTTTTCAGTTGAATGACAAACACACACACGCACACACGAACACACACACACACACACACACACACTGGACTCCTGAAACTCCCAAATCTCATTACCCAACTTTCAGACCGGTGGTTGTAGATTAAAAATGGATCAAGATTCAGCAGCTGCTCGGCCTCCTTTCTCCTCCGATGATTTTTGAGGAAGGTTTTTGTGAGATTTCGGTCTTTTGAGGTGAAGTAAAGGTCCGATCCCAGAAGCAAGAACTTTCATTTTATACAAAAGTGAACTCACTGCTTGAACAAATGTTATTTCCACGTTGCAAACCAGCTAATAGCAGTTTACTCTTCGACAAGAATTACACCAGAGTACTTTTACTTCACCCAGTGGAGGTACTTTCATTTTACACAGAAAACGCTGAAAATTTGAACTCTGTGAAGAATAATTCTGCTGTTAGGCTGCAATTAGATATTTACAATATGTTAGAAAAAAGAGCAAAATGTTCCTCACAATTTCCCAAAACCCAGTTTAACGTATTTAAATGTGTTATTTTATCAGACAAACAGACAGAAACTCAAAAATATTCAGTTTATCATCATATCTGGAACACTGGAACCAGTGAGGAACTATTCATTATCGAGACAGTTTCTGATGTGAATCTTTAAATACACAAATATATAGTTTCATTTTTTAAAAAGGCTCAATAATTTCCCCAAACAGACTGACTTTATAGATTTTATCAAATGTTACTCAAAACAGGAGGACAGAGTGCATTTAATAGGGACTTCTCTGGTGTTTATTCAGTCCAACATTTGTTTGGAGCTCTTTGCCGGGATGGAAACAAATTTCCTGTCTGGATTCAACAAATTCAACTGGATATTAATAAAATATATGGCCAAAATTTTATAGAGAGAGGACGCTGTTATAGCAGCACATTAATTCCCAGAGCGTCACAATCATACGTCCAGCTCCCACACAGGGCTGCAGTGACTGGGTGTCCACATACTTTTGGCCGTTCTGTGTTATCAAACTGTATTTCCAGCAGAAGCCGACGCATCATTTAATAGTGTTGTTACCAGAGAGAACAGAGTCTTCCTGTTTATTTACTGTAACACCATAAATCATTATTGATTAATTCAGATATCGATGATGCCGTTTGTTTGATGTTTGCAGTTGTTGGAGTTGTCAGAGTGTGTCTGAGCCGATAAACTGTCTGCCTGCGTTTCTCTGGAAATGAACATTAAGAAGCGCCTCTGCCCGTTCGGCTTCTGACAGCAGCTGAAGAGAGAACATGAGCGCTGCTGTCCGACAAACACCGACGCAGAACAGATTTGTTATTTTCTGTTTCTGAGCCTCTGCAGCGGCTTTAACAGGATTCACACAAACCTTCAGGGAAATTTTCAGCTTCCCGAAAAAAGAAAAGAAAAAAAAAAAAACAGAAAGCAGCAAAAGAAAAAGCAAAGAAAAAGTCACAGATGTGGAGCTGTGTGTTAACATCCGACCTCAATCCTCTAATTTAACCTCCGGAGATTACGGGGACACGGGGAGAGAGGCGCAGTCCTGCTTTTTCATCTCTTAGTTGTGTACTTTGTCTTTTTTTTATTATTCAAATATATTGTTGTCGTCCATCCTGAAATCTCTCCTTTCCAACAATAAAACAGATTGAGGGGAAATCAAAATAAAGAAAAGATGACATGAACGCTGACGTGTGGAGGTCGGCCAGAGGATTAGAGCGAGAGAAACAGCTGTTCACTGAACACACACACACACACATACACACACTTAGAGCATGCAAAAGTGCTGCATTTGAGGACCTGACTGAAGCCTACTTAAATGCTTGAATGGAGATCTGCACTAGAAACTGAACTCACTGATCCCTCACATGAAATATGAATCGAAAATATCCAAACACATGAGAAATGTATCCAGATCAGAGGTAGGAAGACGTATTCAGGTACTTCACTTTAGTAAAAGTACTCATAGCATGCTTATAAAATACTTGGTTCAGTTTATTTCTATGGAGTGATTCACTGAAATCAACCGATTTCTGTCACAAATGGTGATTTTGTCCTAAAAGAGGCGAGCTGAGGGGGGGTTTTGGTGACGGAGGAGTTCTCCTCATCCCCCTTTCCCTTCACAGGCTCCTCAAAGTGCAACCAGGAAGATGAAGAGGAAGAAGAGGAGGAAGGAGGAAGTGAGGGCAGAGCGAGAGGATGAGGAATGTGGAGGAGATAAAGGCAGAGAGGCGATGAGAGGGAGAGATAAAGAGAGGGAGAGAGGGGGGAGGAGAGAGGAGACGAGTGTTTCCCATCCAAACAGACACTTCAGGTGATACGGAGAGAAAACGCCTCGTAAAAAACGACATCTTTCTCCCTCTCTCTCCCCTCCTCTCTTATCTCCTCGCCACAGTCTGAGCGCAGGAAGGAGAGGTGATTCAAGGTGAAGAACGAGGCGGACATATTAAATAAAAACGAGAGGAGAGAAGACAGAGGAGGGAGGCAAGGAAGACAATGGGTGAGGAGGAGGGAATAAAGGAAGGGGAGTGGATGAGGGGAGAGGAAAGAGGAGATGCAGGGAAAGAAAAGGAACAACTAGGAAGGGAAAGACAGTGAGAAAAGAGGTTGGGGAAGGAAGAATGTGGATGAGGAGGAAAGGAGAGAGAGCAAAGAAAAGGGAGGAAGGGAGGAAAGAGAGCAGGAAAGGAAAGGAAACCAAAAAGACGAAGTGAAGAGAATAGGGAAGAAGGGAAGGAGGAAGGAAACAGGGAAAAAAGGTAGGAAGAGAAGGGAGAGAGAAGGTAGAGCAACGAGAAAGGAAAGGAGAAGAAAAGGGAAGGAACAAGGAGGGAAGGACATAAAGGGAAGGAAGAAAGGGAGGAATGATTGACCGAAGCCCTTTTTGCTCTATAAAACCTCTCTGAGCTCAGCCGACCACTGCGTCATTTTCTGCCTCAGGGCTGAAGCAGTTAACCAACACACACACACACACACACACACACACACACTCTCTCTCTCACACACACACACACTCTCACACACACTCACACCTCTGCCAGTCATAAAATCTCTGGACCCTGCAGGGCAGAGCGTGACGAGGGCAGAGGGCGTCGCGCATGTGTGTGTGTGTGTGTGTGTGTGTGTGTGTGTGTGTGTGAGACACACAAGTAGCACAGAGGTAAAAAAAAAAAAAAAAAAAAGGAGAGGAGAATGAGGAGGTTTGGCCTGGTGATGAAGATTAATCTGAAGATGATTAGAAGCTGAAATGATTAACAGATCTTCATCACTGATGAAAACCATTAAGTTTGACAAAGCAATCCTAACCACAGTCTTCATCAGCAGGTGTTCAGTCTGCATGATGATGACGGTGAAGAGGGTGACGAAGATGAAAATGATGTTGAGAAAGATTCAGATAAGGCACAAAGTGGTGATGAGGATGAAGAAGATGAAGACGAGATTTTTGAAGATGAGGATCATAATACTGATACTATTACTGCCATAGCACTACTAATGATAGTACTGCTAATACTGCTATTGTTAGTTGAACTGTTTCTACTTCTGGCACTACTGCTAGTACTGCTACTGTTGCTACTGCTAATATTAGTTGTGCTAATACTGATGCTGCTAAGTCAACAAGAAAGTGCTGTTAGAATATGCTAACCTGCTAACCTGTACCTGCACCTGTACCTGCACCTGCACCTTCACCAGTACCTGTTCTTGTACCTGTACCTGCACCTGTACCTTCACCTGTACCTGCACCTGTACCTGCACCTTCACCAGTACCTGTACCTGCACCTGTACCTGCACCTGTACCTGTACCTTCACCTGTACCTGTACCTTCACCTGTACCTGTACCTGTACCTGCAGCTCAGTGTTTGGCTCAGCTTCCAGCAGTCAGTCTGGACGTCAGCTCAGGACGGACGGACATACGTCACCGTCCTGCAGCTGCTATGACGGACGATGAGTTTTCTACGTGACAGAGAGCCACAGGATGTAAACACCAAACAGGAAGTTGTAAAGAGAAGAAGATGACAGAGCGCAGCCGTCAGTAAAAGATCGATTACCGCACAAAGACAGCGTTCAAATCAAAAAAGAAAAGGAAGGAAAGAGCTGCTGGTGATTCTCATTTATGTCCTGATTGATGAAGTCACGTTTCTCTCTCTGTGTGTCTTTCTCTCTCTCTCTCTCTCCAGTAGCTGTCACTTTTCTCGCCGTCACCTGTCAGTCAGGATGCAGATGGAGGCGGTTGCCGCGGCGACTGCCAGTGACTGTACACTTGGCAGAAGGTCTTTTAACATCTCGAGTTGTACCCTCACTCTCTCTCTCTCGCTCTCTCTCTGCTGATACTAGTACTGTTAAAGGACCCGCTGCTGATACTGGTACTTGTACTGCTCGCAGTACTATTACTGCTCGTGCTGCTGTTCCTCTGGGTGAAACGCATGTCCCCTGCTGTCTGACTCAACGCTCTTATAAACAATTCTTTATCATATATGTCCTCGTCATTTGCGACATATGACTGTTTGCAGAAGCTTAAATCTGCTGAAAATAGAGCAGGATTTTGCTTTAGGTTCCTCTCCCACTAAATAATATGACAAGAAACAACCAAACCAGGATTCAATGAGAACCTTAATCTGAATCAACAGAATATGAACCAAATCCTGTTCGTCTTCTCTGCCTTTCTGTTCTGCTGCTCGTCGTAAACGCAACACCGTCACACCGTGAGTGTTAATGTCAGCAGCATCTGCACTGCTGCTGCTGATCGGAACGAGCAGCCATGTTGACTCTGTGTGTGTGTGTGTGTGTGTGTGCGTGTGTGTGTTCCTGCAGACAGACACAGTTCAGCAGCCCAGTGTACAGAGCAGCTGTACAGCATCTGACCTCTGACCCCGCCTACAGGTGTGAGTGTGTGTTGAGGACAGCGACCTCCTCCTCTCCTGAGTCATACCACCTGCTGCCAGGCCTGTTTCAGCACACACACACACACACACAGACACACACTCAGCTCACACACATGGTGATATATATGTTGTGTGTGTAGTGTTGTGTACTCCCCTTCATCTCCTCCTCTTCCTCCTCCTCCTCCTCCTTCTCTCTCCATGCCTGCATTTGCTGTCGCCTGCTTGTTTTGTTCTCGCTTGTGTGTGTGTGTGTGTGTGTGTGTGTGAAGCCTCAGGCAGGTTTCCGTTCCACTTCGCTTGTGTTGTTGGAGCAGGTGGCGACACACACACACACACACACACACACACACACACACACACATAAACACACGCAATAACACACCAACAAAATTATGTGTCTTGTGTTTCTGATTTCTGGCTTCGCATTAAAAGCAAAACACACACACACACACACACACAAACACACACGCAACACACACACTGATCTTTGTATTGAGTCGTCTCAGTGGCTCAAACACAATCACAGCCCTGAGGGGGCGACCGAGATAGACGGAGACAGACAGAGATGGAGAGAGAGGCTGAATAGGAGACTGAAGGAGTTCCTTCACGGTTCCTGAGGTTCTCTATAGATCGGTTAAAATAACCTGCTTCATCTGAACAAAGGGGCCAAGGCTGAGAAAATGTCATGTTTCACACCGACTCTCTTTTCTACTTCCTGTCCTCGTTGTACTGTTACTTTCCTGTGTGAGAACAAGCATGCATGTTCTGGTTCTGAGCCACAGAACCCAAGCGTTCTCTTATTGTACATCAGACAAGAAACGGTCGAGTCAGGGTTCCAGTCGTGTCCTGTTTTTCTGGCTTCTGGCTTTATCTTGATTTATTTTTTCAGCGTGTGAGATTTATGGAATATAATATTTAGAATCATGTTTTTTGTGAAAATCAGAATTGTTTTTGTTAGCTTAGAATGACTCGTTATATCTGAAGCAAGAGCAGCTCCTCTTCCACAGAGTCCGCCATGTTGGACCGCCATGTTGCTACGGTAGCCCAGAACGGACAAACCAAACGCTGGCTCTACAGAGACACTTTCACATTTACGGCCAGCGTACGTTCTCCTACACACTCAGAAGGAAAGGGTGAGGTGAGGAACTCACTCAATCTGCAACCTCACCACTAGATGGCACTAAATCCTCCACACTGGACCTTTAAGTCTAATTGCATAACTGTCTTTTAATTGTCTATAAAATGAGACAAAATGCTATTCTGACCATGCCAACATGCTCGTGCTAGCATTTAGCAGGTATGTTTACGATGTTCACCATGTTGGTTTAGCATGTACACATGCTAACACTTGCTAATTTGCAGTAAGCAGATTACAGCTGAGCCTGGTGGGCGTGTCATCAGATTCGCAGGTATTTGGATTTTTTTTTACATGCTTGACAGCTGAGCTAGCAAGAGGGCGGAAACACAAATCTAACTGTTGTCAAGGACAGGAGGTTTGATGCAGTGAGACTGAAGGAAAACGAGCAATTAGCATTTTAACTGATCAGTCTTGACGTTAGCTGTTGTTTCATGTGCTACAGCTGACTAGCCTGAAATTTGAAACTTGAAACTTGAACCTGAAGCTTCTCCCGGGGGGGATATTTGTTTGGTGACGTGCGTCCATGTTTAAAGACGAAGTCAAACGTGACTCTTTAGCCACACTGTAACTTAGCGTAGCTGTCTGTCAATGACAGAACGGAGACATCAGTGTTTAATGTAAATACAGTTTCACTTCCTGATTGGTTAATGCACATTTAATGGGGGCAATTACGCAACCAAAAATATAAAATGTGTGTTTAAAATAAACTAAAATGCAACTTTAAATCCAGAAAACTCGTATTTTAAGCACTGCAGCTCCTGCCTTCACGTGTCTACGTGATCGTCGTTCAGCAGAATTTAAAGCAGCTCTTCAGAAGTAAACGTCTCATTTCTTTGAATTCAAGTTGAGGAGCTTTTATTTTGACTGAGCTCTGAGTTTGTGGCTTCAGCAGGACATACAGAGATCTACCTGTCTGACACACCCTGCAGTGTATGCACCGACACACACACACACACACACACACACACACACACACAGAGGGGATTATGTTGTGCTGAGTGATGTCCATGTTTAGGAATGTGTGTGTTTAAGGAGAAAAATATGGCTCTTGTGTGTGTGTGGTACAAAGACCCCTTTGTGGCCAGGTACCCGCCCCCTCCACCACCACCACCCTGAACACTGGAGATACTGAGAGCTGTATCTCCATCTCTACATCGTACCTGTTCTAACCTGTGAAAACACACACACATACACTGAGTTTAAACTACTATCAAACTGCTACAACTACGACTTATGTATTCATTCATTACATTTAGCTGTCTAATTTAACTAAAATAAACAAGTATAATTTAATGTAATATTATTACATCTGGACCTGCTCGACCACAGCACAGCCTGTTTCTGCACATTCCTCTCTGAATTCCTTCTGTATTAAAAAAAAAACATGAAATAAAGCAAATTATAAGGAATTTAACGAACGGTTGTGCAGCTGTGTGACCTGTTACTGGACGATGGAAAACATGCAATGATGGGAAAAAAAGATGGAAAATGGCAAAAAAAATAAAAAAAGAAACACGTCTCCTGTCTTTTAAATGTGTGTAAAACACGGCAGAGAGTCGACATCAGGCTGACGGCTCTGTGAGGCTGCACATGCTGACATCAGCATGCTAACGTGCTCCCAATGACAGCATGCTGATATTTGGAAAATATAATGTTCACCGTCTTAATTTAGCTTGTTAATATTCTAATATTTTCAAATTAGCACTAAACATGAAATACAGCTGAGGCTGAATGTGACTGCCATCAGTTCTGCAGTATTTAGTCATTAATAAAGTGAAATTTTGACTTGATGATGCTACTGATGCTACTCTGTCCAGGAGCTGTTGAGCACTTCAGTCTGGATCATCTTAGCGTAGCTACAAACCCCGCCTATGTCCTGATACTGACTCTGGCACCGCGTTTGCTTGCAGTCTGAATGATGTCGTTCATCTGGACGTTTGTCAGAACTGAGAGTCTTTCCTCAGGCGACAGCAAACCAAAAGCTGCAGGTAAAGTTCCTGAAAGTGCTCCTTCCTAGAAAAGTTAAAGCCCTTCCTGGCCCTGAAAGCTCCAGCAGAAATCCTGACTGACAGACTGATACCAGAACAGTCGCTCCTCATTCTGTCCTGACGTCATCAGCTGCTCGGCGGACCTGCATGTCGTCTCTGCTCTCCGGCTGCACCAAATACAGGAAACGTGCTTCAATCGAGCCTAAAGTCCGTCCTCATTATCACAAACCAATAGATGCTTCCAGCAGTAACTGTAATCCAGCTGTAGTTACATTTGAGTACTGTGAGTATTTGTACTGCACACCCTCCTCTCAGCAGAGCCTGACTGATGACAGACGCTCTGTCCCTGCCTGACGACCGTTTCAGCCATTGAAGTGAAATTACTGTAATTTTCTGGGGGAAAAAGCTTCTAGCCGCCCGGCTAATGGTCACCATTACGGTTTATTTTTCTGACAGCGAGCCGGACTGCAGAGAAACAGGAAGTCCTCTGTCTGTCAAACTGCAGAAACATGTTTCACATTAAAAACACCTGTTTTAAATCGCTGATCATTTAATGGACTGTAACTATAGCTGCACAAACCGATTACGAGTGTTTTGTGAGAACATTAGCGGGTTCAGTGAAATGGAAAACACCTTCTCGGTGGTGGTAAAGTACTGTGTGTTTCTGGGTGTGTCGTTTTACTGGATTTTTATAATTTCATCCAGGCAGGTGGCGTGGATAAAAAACCGCCGGTCTGATAATTATTGTGGTTGATAGGAGGTGTTTTCCCTCTTGCGCCTCAAACCTCGAGGAGAAAAATATCATTTTTTAGGCTGCAGCTCAGTGGTTCCAAATCATTCAGACGACGCCAACTGTGTCCCCTCATCACAAAGGCATGAAGTATAAAAAGTTCAAGTTTAAGCATAAATTGTGAACTATTGGACCGGGCTGATTTTTCCTCGTCTGGTCGTGTTACCTGAAGGCTTTGTTGCAGCCCGAGGAGCTAACAGTATCCAGTACTTCAGACTTTCGACCTGTCTCTTGAACCGCTCTTATGGGCCGATCTCGCCTACAATTGGCTGGTTCACATATTCATTCTTTACATTCATTCCAGCGCTTTTAATGAGGTGGAACAACAGGCACATTCAGCACCTCTGTGTTATTCAACCTTGTGCTGCTGAAGCCGTTCTGCTGCTGCAGAGGTATTCAGTTCAGACTCGAGCTGCGTCGGAAGCGTCGGTGGGCTTTCAGAACAAAAACAGCTCTGCTGTGAAACTACCCAGCTGCACTGGTGTGGGCGTGTTGTTTCAGGTACAGGTGAACAAGGACATTCAGGCCAGGACGTCTGGTTTGAGTAAAAGATCCATGAGTTGAGGCTTATTGCAGGTTTAAACTTACATTTGTGCAGATATTTTCTGAACAATCGCAGCGTTTTGCAGGATGATGCTGCAGCCCGACGTCACCGCTGCTGCTGCGCCGAACGCAACGCTGCTGTGCTTCAGTGTTTTCTGTTTGAACGAGGCCTCACGTGGTCAAATCAGGACGGCTCCTCCGCACCTTTTTGTGGGCGTCACCATCAGGAAGTGGTTTCAGACGCTGATGAGAAGTCAGAGGATCACCACAGATGCAGAATGTGCTGAACCAAATTTTAACGCAATTGAGTAGTTAGCGAGATATTACCGACCGACAGACCAGCATCCATCTTTAGATTAAAGCCTTTAGATCTCAGCTGAACTGCCTACAAGCCTCTGACATGTAGAGCAAAGCAGTCAGAAACTGTATCTGTGCTGCTTGTGTGGAACAGATTATGAATCAAACTCAGGAAACAACAGAAGGGAAAAATGCAGATTTGGATGAAGCGGTGGTTGTGAAAACAGGCTGTCCTCCTGTTCTCCTTCAGACAGCTGATAGGCGCCGTGATATGAGCGTGGCGGGCTGCAGGCGCGATGATACGCTGCTACAACAATGCAGTTCCAGGTGGGAAGAATTTTTACACTCTGTCGTAGGTGTTCGCAGTTTTTTTTTTTAAATGTGTTGTGGCTTGAAATGTTTTCCTCTCCTCTCAGAGCTCACAGTCATACATCAGTGTCTCTGCTGATGCCAGCTCATGCCCAAAAATCTGAACTTTACACACTGCAAAAGGATTCAAATGTCCAGACTTCTCTTTATTAATGAGGCTAGAACTGAAATACTTTGACCTTTCTCTTTGTTTATATGGAAATATGTAACTCAGACTGTTGCAACCCATGAAAACAGAGTTGGTATGTGGGAGACAGGAACAAACACTCAGCTCAAGGCTTATATAAACTGAATGACAGAACACACACACACACACACACACACACACACACACACACACACTCTTCATCTCTCTTCATTCAAAGGGCAGAGCTTTCCATAGAAGGAGGGATTGTGTTGGACTGGATGGAGGGGGGGGGGGGGGGGGGGGGGGGGGGGGGGGGGGGGGGGGGGGGGGGTCAGTACTATGAGTCAGCACGCAGACACACACACACACACACACGCACGCACAGGTCGTGGTGTTACCATAGAGACAGCTGAGCTGGTCAGCGTAAAAGCAGGAAGGACGCCGTCGGACTGTTAATGCCCTGAGTCCTGACGGGGGAGGGGGGGTCAGAGAGGAGCCCTCATTAACCTCTGACCTCCTCCCTCTCTGCTGCTAATAACTGTCTCTGAGTGATATTTGACCTTTGACCCCGGCAGGTTCAGCACCTGCCCGCTGTTGTTTTGATCTCTTGCTTTGTGCTGTTTGCTGAAAGTCCAAAGGTGTGTGTGTGTGTGTGTGTGTGTGTGTGTGTGTGTGTGTGTGTGTTGAGGCCACATGCCAGCAGGTGGGCAGCTGTAAACTTAAAGTGACAGACACAATGGTTGATGTGTTCATGAGGACTGAAGAGAAAATGTATTGTTATCAGTGGTGGACAGCAATGAAGTATTTTTACTCAAACACTGTACTCAACTAACATTTTAAGGTACTTGTACTTGAGTATTTCCATTTTAAGCTACTTCATACTTCTATTCAAGTACATTTCAGAGGCAAATACTGTACTTTTTACTGTACTACATTTATTTGATGTGTGTGTAGTTCCTGATTACTTTAGATGTTACTTTAGAATGATAACACAAATCAACAAATACATTATGATGTCATATCACAGTTTAGTAGAAAACTTTATTGATGTAAGATAAACTATAGAAAGTCATTCAAATCAGCTCCGTCAATAACTCAAATTCAATAATGTAGCATATTATTGCATAATGTTACTTTCTTACATGTTACTGTATTAATAAAAATAACAGAGTTTAATAATAATATAATTTTTTGGCTGTGTTGTTGTTGATGATACTTGAATAAATAAGACTTCCTGGATCTTTATCTTGTTCTATCATCTGACTTCCTGAGTGGGATCAATTTATCTAATCTGATCCATTAATAGAAGCATGTAAAACCTCCACTGCATAATGTGACCTATTACATTATTCAGTGTTTATTTCTGAATTCTTCCTGCACTCTTGCATCATGTGTTTCTGTCTCTATCTGTGAGCGTGCACCTCATACATTTTCTCCCCAGGTGTGACAGATGGGAGTGAGAATGGAATACTGCACCTCTACCTGCAGCGTTCCCACTGTTCCCACTGTTCCCAGTTCCTGTTTGTAACTCAGCCCACTTTGACCACCCAGTGAATGCACAGAGAGCGCCACTTTAACATTTAACAACATGTTTATTGAAATAAAATCTTGCTTTTAGCTGTAAAATACAAAACAAAAAGGAAAACACTGTACATATATTTCCCCAGAGAAGAAGAGTACATGACTGAGCAGGTGTGCGATGGAGTCGATATGAGGCCGTGCGCCTTTAAATCCATCGGGAAGCCTTGAAGTGTCACACCTGCGAGCCCAAGTGTTAACAGGCTAAATATTAACCCAGCAGGAGTGCTAGCAAGCTGCTAACACCAGCGGGAACTCTGCTGGAGCGACCGGTCTGAGCTTCAGCTTCATATATGCGATGGTGATGACGGTGAATATGCAGGTGCGTGTGCAGGTGAGTCTTTGGTACAGGTATTTAGATGGTTGAAGTATTGTTAAGCACACACACGACACACAACAATGTTGCAACATAAACAGCAGATGAAAAAGTACAAAACAAAACATTTGACACGTCGTTCACATCTATGTACAGTCTGAACATCGCTACGACCCCTCAGTGTGATTGTCTTCACAGTGCACGTGACATTTTGAATTTTCACAGCCGTAAGTTCATCAGCGTGAAGCCACAGAACAGCCGACGTGGCGTGAAAGCTTGTCCCCGTCACGCAGTTAATGCCCCCCTCCCCGTCCGTCAACCCCCCTTTTTGTACATTAAATAGAAAAGAGCAAGGCACTCTGGGTAAAAGAAGGCGAAAGCGGGCGCCTGGAAAATTACCTGCCATTAATCTGTGCAAACAATTGACTTTTAAACCCCGGTGATTGGGAACACGGCAAAATTAAAAGTCGTATTTCAGCTGACCTGACAGGAGGTGCCGAGGTTAAGAAATGGTTGTATTTAGTCTTAGTGTACCTTTTCCTTCATAGTGTAGTGGCTTTTTACAACCCCCCTTCCTCCTCCTCCTCCTCTTCCTTATTCCCTTTCTTCCTTTCTTCACTGCTTGGCTCCCTGACCGAGCTGAAATTACCTTAAATTGGTCTGAACTGGATGGAAACACTCTAAAGTGCTGCTCAGCCAGTCTAGTTCCTGGCCAAAAAAAAGCCAAGAAACAATAAAAATGGGTACCAAACTAACTCAGGAATTCACAGTCACTCTCTGTCACACTTCAACAAGCTGATCCAGCCATAAAGAGAAGCTTTAAACCTCGAGTCAGCTCTTCAGGAAAAAAAAAAAGAAAAGAAAAACACATTCAGACTTAATAAGGATGTCAGCGTGAACCTTTCAATGGTCGCACAAAGAACTCCAGATTCAAAAACACTTGTGAATAATAAAAAGGAGAAACTCAAAATCTCCTTCATTTAACGCACCGTGAACAGGTGAAACTAACCACAGACAAAACAAAGGAAAAACATACAGAAGCTACGGATAGACCCATATGGGATTTCCCATATCAATAATGAACGGATTATCCAGGATTTTAAAATTTGTAAATCCTACTTCTTCTTTTTTGTTTTGTCAAACTTATTGAAAATATCTGAATTAAATAGTGGAAGAATTGAAACATGAACAACAAAAAAATCAACACAAACATTGAGTATTAACCCTCCAGCATGTTCTGGATCAACAGAGTTCATTTTGGGGGTTATGGTCACCAAACATCAGCCTTTAAATATTGGTAAACCCATATTTGGTCTATCCCTAATGGAATCCTTCATGGTGTGGATACTGTGGTGTCCATGTTGGGGTGAAAACCAAAAACTGAACAGAACGGAAATGGTGAACACAACCAAAACAAATCAAAAATAAAAGGGAAAACGGCCGTTTGGAAGTGGGTGATGTGCAGGGGAATCAGTGCAGCTTTGGTAGAAGAAAATTGGCTGTGCCAAATAAGTTCCAGCGTGACTACCACACCCGGTTGGTCCAATAAATGTCCCTGTGGTACATTGCCGTGTTTGCATAGTCGCCTACCTGTTTGCTGCTGTATTTGGGAGGGTTGGCCTTGTAGCTGTAATCCGAATATTGGTCGGAGCCTGTGGAGTTGTTGTCGCCTGTTCCCACAAAGGTGTTGGTGGCGGGGAGGTCCTGAACGGCCTGGTGCTTCTTGGAGGCAGAGGGCGACTGTGGCTGCAGCTGGATAGAGGGTAGGGGGGAGTTAGAGCGGTAGTGGCGGCCCAGGTCGGGGCTACCCGGTGGGTAGTTAAGCGGCAAGTGGATTCTGGGACTGTCGTTGACATTGTCATTGATGAGGTTGAACTTGAGGCCCTTCTGCAGGCTGGCCTCCTCGTCCTCCTCCAATGGCTTGGCCGGTTTAGGAGCTTTTCCTTTTTTGCTCTTTTTCCCTTTGCCGTTTTTGGGGCCCTGTTTGGGAGCATACAAGTCCTTACTCTCCTTCTTGCCAGCCTGGTAGCCACTCTTGGTGTCCTTCTGCAGCCGGTGTCTGATGACCATCACTGCCACAATGACCAGAATCACACCAGCGATACCAGCGAGGCTGCCATATAGGATGTTGCTGCGCTGAGCAAGGGCATAGTTTGGATCTCCAGCAATGTCCCTGTCCAGAGGGGTGTAGAGGCTGTGTCCGACCAGTGCCTCGATGAGGGAGACATTGGACTTGGTGTCATTGACAAAAACATGGACGAGTGCAGTGGTGTGGCGGGGAGGTTTGCCTTTATCACTGACCCTCACAACCAGGCGGTGCAGCCCGTTGTGTTTGCCTGTGAATTCCTGCGCCAGTGTGATCTCCCCACTGCTGGGTGAGATGTGGAAGAGGCCATATGGGTTGCCACCTGTGATGGTGTAGACCAGCTCAGCATTGGGTCCAGAGTCAATATCCTCAGCCTCTACCACCTCCACACGGGTCTCTGGTGGGGTGACAGGTGACATGTATGTGTAGGAGGAGTTAGCCGGTTTGGTTACATAGGGGGCATTATCATTCTCGTCCAGGACATTGATGGTCACACCCACATAGGAGGACCGAGGTGGGTCACCAGCATCGACAGCCTTCAGGCGGAAGGTGTAGGTGCTCTCCTTCTCACGGTCAAAGGAGATGCTGGACAGGATGGTTCCTGTGCCATTTTGGATGACAAACTTGCCATTGTCTGGTTCCACAAAAAGCCTCACTCGGGCGTTCTCCCCCTTATCATTATCAGTGACAGTCACCACACCAACGGGATTGAGCGGAGCCATGTTCTCGATGACAGAGAAGCTGTAGCCGCTCAGCATAAACTTGGGGTCATTGTCATTGCGGTCCAGAACGTTAATCACTACTGTAGCAGTGCCGGTTTTGCTAGGAACGCCCTTGTCTGCTGCTGCTACACGGAATTCATAACGCTCCATCTCTTCCCGATCCAGTAGGTTCTTCACTCGAACCTCTCCAGTGTTGGCATCAATTTCAAAGAGCCTGGTGGCGGAGAGCTCGATGATGCTATAGGACAGCTCTGCGTTAGTGCCGCTGTCTGCGTCTGTTGCCACGACATCCAGTACCTTGTCACCTGGCTGGTTGCCCTCTGCAAAGTCCACCTCGACCATCGCAGGGGAAAAGTTTGGCGTGTTGTCGTTCATGTCAGTGACTTGGACTTTGAGAGAGTTGGTGCTGGACAGGGCTGGGTTCCCAGAATCCACAGCAACAATTTCAATCCTGTAATCCTTAACACGCTCATAATCCAGCAGGGTAGTAGTCTGCAGGAAGTATTTCCTCTTCCGATCGTTGGCTGACTCACTGGCAGGTCGGAGCTGAAATGGGACGTCACCAGCAACCACGCATGTCACCACGGCATTTTCACCCTCATCACGGTCCGACACCTGGACCAACGCCACTGGCGTGCCGATGGGCATGTCCTCGGAGATGTTGGCCACGCCGTCCTGGTGCGTCACCAAGCCAATACCACGGATCTCGATGGCTGGCGCGTTGTCGTTCTGGTCCTTGACGTTGATGGTGACCACCACCTTGGAGCTCTTGGAGTTGGGGCCACGATCTTTGGCCACTACAAAGAACTTGAGGAAGTTCTCCTCCTCGCGGTCCACCAGGCCCTTAACGTAGATGATTCCAGTAGAGCGGTCAATGCGCAGAAGCCTCTGGACAGTGTCCGAAGCCTGGTGGAGGCTGTAGTCGATCTCTCCATTGGTGCCAGTGTCTGCATCGTTGGCTCTGACCTACAAGGACAAGAAAAGAAGTTTACCATTTCACTTCCAAACACTGTTTGACAAGAACCACACAATTCCCTCAAAAAGTTGTGCAATAAGCTAATTTTATGTTGTAGACTCTCAGGTCAGTCATCCAGGACAACAAAACACATTTTGACTTGACAACGACCATGTCACTGCCTCCACACCACATTGAGTTTCATCTAGTTTGTTTTAGTACATGTTCTACCCTTTCCGCTCTTAAATACTCTGAACCACGTTTAGAAGATGTTTGGGTTCATTTACTTAAACGTCAAAACTCACAACAAAGACTCAAATACAGGCGGTTTTGCAGGTTTTGCCGTTGAGTTTTGAGGACAGATGACAGACAGGAAATCTTCAGTACACAGAAATCCAGAATGTCGTTTTATTTTGGCTTTGTGAACTCCTGAAACTGAACCCTCAAGTTCTTCAGTCACTGTGGTTTCATGCGTTGGTCACGGGCAGATCCACCACAAATGTTTAGATATTAGTGCAGTTTTGCTCATTTCTGTCAATTCATAGTCAGAATTGAGCAGCCTGTCCACACCACATCATAACCTGTTTTTGTCTTTTTAATGATTATTTAGCTTCTTTGTCTTACAAAGACTCAGAACCATGACTAATGTAACACTACAAAGCCCTTTGTGTTTTCCTGAGGGGGAGGACTTTTTCTGCTGTGTGTGAAACATAACAGACGATCAAAGCTGAGTGCACACACCCACACAACAACATCTAACCGCCGTGCAGCGGGTCATTGGCATCTAATGGGCAGATGAGTGAATGTTAATGTTCCTCTCATTATCAGAAAAGCCCTGGCTCCTCGGGGCCCATTAGGAGACTGAGAGGACAGACCAACAACGGCCACGATCCAGCTTCGTACGCCCAAACCCAAAGTAAATGGAGGTAATTAGCCAATTAGGAGGTACAATCAGTCAGCAGAATATCACTTAGGATGTTCTTGTTAGGACACCTTTCTATCTACACATCTAATACTTTTTAATTGCATTCATTCAATGCCACGGCTGCTGTTACAAAATGTAGGTCGGCGTGTAGTTTTAAATGAACTAGCTGTTGAACAGCTGATTTAAATGTCCCAGGTGCTGCTGGTTCAGCGTTTCTACAGGCTTCACCTGGGACTCACTGTAATGCAATTAGGGTTTTTTACATTTTAAGGCCATTATTCCTTTAAAGCGGAGCTGAATCTGCGCCAGGCTTGCACTCAGCAAAATAATCTCCTAAAACTTGAACCCTAAAAAATATTGGTTTCTTCAAAAAAAAAAAAAAAAAAAAAAAAAAAAAACGAGAAAAAGAAATCTTCCAGTGCGGTAAAATTATTTCAACCTATTTAAACAAACAATAAAACTCATGCTGTTTGAGCCAAGGACACAGGAATCAGTTTCATGTCCCAGTGAAGATGCCAACATTTTCTAAAGGCATAGTTATGCTCAGATAACCGGCCGCTCGCTGTATCTTCATATTTACTGTCCAGACATGGTGGCACATGGCCAATGAGCATATCCCAAAAAGTCAACTATTCCTTTCAGATACTAAATATTCATCTTAATGTTGGGCTGATATTTGGGGGAAATTAAATGCAAAAAAAATATGCACAATGTTTACATTTGATGTAATACTGCAGCAATAAAAACCATGGAGTCAAGGGAACATTTAGTTGAACATTTAAGGAGGAAATCTGGGTTTCAAAGGTTCATTCAGCCGACAGAATCTCTGAGGGATTTTCTTTTTAACACAGACTCTAGTTCATACTGCCACATAATAAATATCTGGTTTCCTGCCCGCTCAGGATCACAGACTGTGACAGACCGTCACCGGCACACCCGGGGGTGACCGTGGAAATCACTGATCCGAGTCGGAGAGGTTAAGGTTAAAGAAAACATGAAAGTGAAATTATAATTTCTCCTGCCCATTGATTTCCTTTTCTCCGGTGTGGCTTTAAGCGGCAGACATCACCAAACAGCGGTGAATTATTGACAGCTTCTGAGAATTGCGTATTGAACAGTCGAGCTGCTGGAGCAAAGTGCTGCTGTGATGAGGCCAGAGCTGCGCTGGCTGCTCTCCAAGGCCGCTCCGTCCAGGCGTACAGCAAATATAAACACTGTTTATCTCCCAGCTAACAATTAACCAGTGAGACCGAGCGGGGTCTTAAACGAACCGACCAGATTTTCTGCATCTTTTGCCCGTTTTAGAAAACTAAACCTCTGATTTCTCCTGACCCTTTTTTCACTAGCTAAACCATCAGTTTCTACACTGCCTGACTTCCTTCAAGGATGCTGTTAGTTTCAGTTTATTCCTGAGAAAACTTGCTGCAGACGGATAATCCATCACAGTCTATAACCTGTCTGGTTTATTCTTGACTAAAACACGCTGTAATCACAAGCTAGTTCAGTGGAGACGCTTCAAATAATTGTGGGCTGCCTCTTTTAAGTTGACTAATCAGCTGCTTGTCAAAGAAATATTTAATGATATTGATCATCTTTTCTGGAGATGTGGCTGTGAGTCATTGGTTAGAATGGTCAGAGTTATTATTTTGTCTTTAATAAGCTCAAGAATTGAAGAGCTCCAATAATAATACTGGAGGAACAATGTGACCGATTTTTACAATCACCTCATAAATCAGCCGAAGAAATCTCCCGATTACTAGTCACATGATTGGTAGTTTCGTTCATTTTACGATTAGTAAAGGCCCTGAAAACATCCTTTCTCACTCAGCTTCTTACTCTGATGAACACACGACTGACCAGATCTGCCAAAGTTAGAGCTGCTTTGGTTGAATTCTGTGTTTTCTTTTCCTCCTCGTCTGAAGCAGGCGGGGCTCAGTCAGGTGATGTCACAGACTTCAGTCAACCAACCAGACGCAAGAGCAATTTTCAAAATGTGGTGACTGTTGTCAGGTTGTTTGTTTATGTTGTAGATTAACTGTGTGTACATCTATCCATCTATAGGTTATATATACAGTATCTATATACAGTACAAATATATATATACATATATATATATATATATATATATATATCTGATGGTCACCCTCAACTTCATGAGATGCAGCTAAAAGCTCTTTTTTTTGTCAAATCAAATATTTCTGACTAAATGAGCAAAAATCTAAGTTGAAAGCTCCAGAAAGGGCTTGTAACTAAACCTCAAGACTTTTTGTCAACCCACCGTTTCCAAAGTCAAGAATGAACTTCCACACTCAGTAATTTAATATTCTAATATTTAACCATTAATATGGAGGCTTTCAGAACACCTTTAGAGAAAGACAGACCTGATGAGGCTCTCAGTTGTGACCCATGTGGCTGCCTGGAAGGAAGGAAATCCATCTAAAATCACATGGCTCACTTTTGAAGTAGCGCAATGGAAGAAAATAGGTTAAAATATGCTAAGCGCAGTGTTATGCTCCTTTAAAGAGCGAGTCAAAAAGCAGGGATATACATGTCTGTGCCGCCATTGGACGATTTAAGCAGGTCAGGGTCGTCAGTCAGCGCTGTCCCGCTGCCTCTAAAGCATCACTTCTCAAACGCACGTTAAGTGAAATGAATTCTGCGGCTCTCTGAAATGCAATGAGCCACATCCAGAGCAATAATACCAATAAGCCCCGTGGATAATCTCATGACTGACTCAGATTAAGTCATGCACGGCTCGCTGGAAGGCTGGCTGGTCGCGCCGCAGCCGGGGAGGGAAGCGAGAGGAGGCTTCCGCAGCGAGGTGGGTTTGTCGCGACGTTCGCCGAGCTAAACCGAACCTCCCTGATCCGCGCGCTGACGGCGACATCACGTTCCGGCCGCCCCGGCGGAGGGCTCAAAGGTGAAGTTGAATCAGTGGTTAATATGTGACTCCACGCGGCGATCCCACGCCCTGCTTCACCTCCACTGCACCATCTGTCTGCACGGATAATTGAGCAGCATATTATGTGCAGTCACTGCGCCGTGTTGTCCTGCAGCTCGCAGTGTTATCACCAACAGGGCCAAAGGTTCCACTACAATGTTTGGTGGACAAGAAAACTCTGGATGGAGTCTGGAGGAGCAGCAGCACTCAGACACCAGGAGGGACAGATTTAGCATGAATAAACTCACTTTCCTACCAGATTTACTGAGGGAAAAAGCCACATTTAGGTGAAACATTCGCTCAGGTGTGATAGTGTTAATCAGATTTCTGCTTCCTGTGTAGAAAACTGGTTTATTTATACCCCTTTAAGATGTTTTTTTTACATCCCGGGTTTGATGTTAGTTGTTTTGTCCATCATTCCTGTCACTTTGATAATATCATATTTTTACCACGAAGCCTCACATCACAAGGCCTCTTCAATCCAATTATCTGAACCACTGATGTGGAAGAGAAAACCGAGCTGAACACAGGACTGAGCTGCGAAACCGCGACGATAATTAGGACAGCTGAACAAACTCGAACGAGATTAAGGGCTCGATGGTGAGTTAATATTGACAACAAATCACAACTATAGAAATATTATGGCTCACAGTTTACCTTTGTTTTCAGATTAGGGCTGAAACCAACATTTTTTGTCATTATTGATTAATCTTCTGATGGTTTTTCAGTTAAATCAATCAGTCAGTTTAGAAAATATCAGAAAATCGTGAAGCTGCGCATCAGATGTTTTCAGACTCGAGGCGACGTCTTCAACTATCCAAAACTGTCCAAACCTATAAATATACCCAGTAAATTCTGGCATTAGAGAAGCTGCAACCAGCAAATCTTTGGCATTCTGGTCCTATCAGTCAGTTATTATTGATTAGTCTCCTGTCAATCAGTTGATCAAAAGTGTTATTGCACTAATTCAGATAAAAAGAATAATATGGTTAAACTAATGACTAACTTTCCTTCTGGTCAACACGCCTTAATGTACAAGTGCATACAGTATGTGTGTGTGTGTGCAGCGTGTGTGTGTGTGTGTGTGTGCAGCATGTGTGTGTGTGCGTGCACTGACCTGCAGCACAGAGTATCCCTGTGGGCTGTTCTCCGGCAGCTCGGCCTCGTAGTGATTCCTCTCAAACTTCGGGGCGTTGTCGTTCTGGTCGGTGACGGTGACCCGCAGCAGAGCGCTGCTCGCCCTCGCCGGCTTCCCGCCGTCCACCACCCGGATGTTCAGGTCGTACGAGTCCTTCTTCTCGCGGTCCAGGTTGCCCATGACGACCAGCTGAGGCAGCTTCTCGTCCGAGTCGACGGCGACCTGCAGGCTGAACAGCTGGTCGGCGTCCGGCCCGGTGCTGAGCGAGTACTCGGCCACGCCGTTGGTGCCGGAGTCTCTGTCGGTGGCCATGGGGATGGAGAAGAGGGCGCCGATGTGCGTGTTCTCGGGGATGGACAGGGTGAGGATGGGCGAGGAGAACTGCGGCGTGTTGTCATTGATGTCCAACACCTCGATGCGTCCCTCGATCAGCCGCGGTCCCGAGCCGATGCCTTTCACCATGTCAGTGATCGACACCTCAAACTCCAGGAAGCATTTGTCGCCCTCAAACAGGTTGCGGCAGTCCCTCAGCGTCTCGCGGTCGATGGGGATCTCGGTGGTGTAGATGTCGCCGGTCTTTCCGTCCACTCGCAGGTACGGTGAGCCCACCTCCAGCTTGTAGAGGTGGCCGGTGTCGGGCAAGCCTTGGTCCGCCGCCAGGCTACCGATCAACGTGTTGGGCGGCTGCTCCTCCGGAACCCGATACAGGATGTCGGTGGGCGCGGCGCCGCAGGAGACCAGCAGGATGACCGCCAGGAAAAGCAGAACCTCCCACCTCAGTGCCATGTCTCCGCCCGACAGCACCGCTCTGAAAGAGACAGGGAAAACAGATTAGAGCGAGCGCCCGTCACTCATCCTCCGCACGCCGTACAGACAGCGCCAAATAACAGAAAGTTGACTTAGGATCCACAGAGCTGCTCCTCTCTCTGATTTATGTCAGAGCCGTTCAGGAATAAATGCTCGAATTTGTCTCCTCGGGCCACTAAACATGTCCCATGCAGTTATTTGTGAGACCTAAGGGTGACGAGGTTTCAGGCCCGGTCTCGCCGCCGGCTGCAGAGAGCGGCCGAGCAGCACGGGCTGACGACTTCCTCCTGCTGCCAGTCGACCCCCCTGACAGCGAGACGAGTCGAGCGCCGCTACAGGCGACGCTCGACCAAAAATACTGACGAGGGGCAGCGAGAAGGAACCGGACGACTGCAGGTCTCAGCAACTTACACCTCATAAGAGCTTTTCATGCTGATTAGAGTAGAAATAAAGACCCATGTCAACCTGTGTTCAGAGTCCTGGGGAGGCCCCCAGAACTTTCACATGGAAAAACCGAAAAGTTACGATCAAAAAGCAACAAAGGGAAGAAAATACTGACACACAAAACGTTTCTCATTTCTCATTCCCATTGTCCACCTCAGCATCACTGCCTCAGTCAAAGCTAGTGTCGAGTGTTTACATGCAGCGTGTTCTGGAATAAAGTTTTTTTTTCGTTAGCGGGAGCAGCTAGCGCCTTTTTTCGTGTGTTTGTTTATGAACGTGTGTGACAGAATGTAAAGAATCACGTGCACGTCCGCTCTGGAGTGCGTTCGGTGTGTATTCAGAGATACAATCCACAGAGAGCAGCAGTAACAGGAGGTCAGTAGTGGCCCAACAGCTTATTCTGCCCCCAGGCCCCATTGTGAGTAAATCAGGCCACGACTGACTCATCAGACCGATGTGTGTGTGTGTGTGTGTGGCTGCACACACACACACACACGTTGGTCAGAGATGAGGGAGACACAAGATAATTTAAAAATGTGGATAACTGAGCTCAAACAGTCTCTGCTGGAAGATTCACATGAAAAGTGACAGAAATACTGCGAGTGAACGTCGGATCGTCGTTACACAAATAAAAAGGAACCGAACACTAAATAAAGGTAATATTTTTAAAGTTTGTCTGAGATGCTGACTTGAAAATACTTTTATTATTTCCATTTCACAACATTTAAGGTCTAGAATATACAATAAATAACAGGATTTCAGACATTTGAAGGCTCATGGGACTCAGGTTTGAGACAGTTTGAATGGAAAATAAGACGACTTCTACGTTACACACCTGCGTCATGATGATTTCAGACATTAGACACAATATTAGACTTTATAGACGATATGAAGCCGACTTCAGGCTGTGAGATGAGAACCGACTCTGTGATCAAGGCCGAACGTTCTACTCACAAACTAACTTTTCACCTGACGTCTGGTGTCCATAACTCTTGAAGACGTGAAGTCTTTCTTCCTCTCCTCCACCTCTCTTTCTCTTTCTTCTCTCTGTCTCTGTGTTCTTTGCTTGGCAGTAATTCATCTCAGACACACTGCGCTTCGTGCTGTAGGAGTTTCTCAGCTGCGGGTCGCCAAGGTTAATCTAAAGATTTTTTTCTTCTCCTCACGTCCTTGATTTGGAGAGGAACACACACACACATACACACACACTCACACACACACACTACGACATGGACCGGCATGCTGAGCAGGAAGTCTCAATGCTCTCCTCCTCCTCATCCTCCGTCCACTACAACGCTGATGCACAGACTTCACTGTGTGTGTGTGTGTGTGCGTGTGTGTGTGTGGGAGTTAAGGCTTGTGTTTCCTGAGCCTGTTAAGTCTCCTACAGAGAGAAGTCAGCAGGCCTTGTACACATTCATTCTGTGACATGAAATGAATCAACAGTCTGAACTCTGCCAGCAGCTTCTGTTGTTCACAAAAGCAACACACCGCATCCATCGAAGCAGCTATTTCAGAAAGTTATTTTAACACCAAATGAAACTTCACACATCAGAACACGTCCTCTGTCTGCGTGTCCCTTTCACACTGCGACCCTGAACACGTACAGACGTTTCCCAGAGGAGCGTCCGGCATTAAATGGACGGCGTGTCCAGCCTCCTGCAGCCCCCGCCCAGACGTCACCCCTCGCCTTAAACCAAACCATCAAAAAGGTACGGAGCATGACTGCCCAATCTGAAAACCACAAACTTCAAATTACTCAGAAGCACTGTTTGTTAACCGATGGTAATAATACAACACCATATGGCCAAAAGTCTGTGGACAGGGCCGCCACCAAAGAGTTTGAAAGAGCCCTGACTTCAGCCTCATCCAGCACCTTCGAGACGAACTAAACAAACTGCAAGCAAGGCCTTCTTGGGAATTGTCCACACTAAAATATTTATTACACTGAGAAAGAGATGGAGGAGACTAGAAGTCGGCTTATTAGCGCTGCGGCTACATTAAGTATGACAGCCATGTTTTTTTAAATAAACACACTTTTTTAATATCAGACATGATTCAAACATATACACTGTGCGGAGCGTTTCCCAAAGGTTATTTTATTATCAATTATTCTCAATCAATTGATCTTTGAGTTTCTAAAAAAAGTCTGATGAAGTAAAAAACGTCAATCACGAGTTTGTTGGACCGCCAGTGAAAAACCGAACAGAGAACAGAGAACAGCAGAAAATCCCAACAAGTGTGAAGCTGAAAGCAGCAAATGTTTGACACTGTTGTAGCTGCTCCCTGCTGTGACACACACACACACACACACACACACACAAACCTAATTACCCCTTTACGAATGAGAACAAATGTGTATGCAGGTGGGGGGTTTCACTGTGTTTGCAAGTGTGAATGTGCATGTGAATACCTCTGTGTGTGTGTGTGTGTGTGTGTGTGTGCTGCAGTGTAATGTGTGTGTGTTTCTTCTCTCACATTTTTTCCAGAGCTGCCAAATACCCCAAACCACGACCTCTGACCTCTGACCTCGCAGCATTTCGCACATCACCGTGGAGCTGAAGCAGCGCTGTCGACTGGCTGACGTCCAGTCTGCTGATGTACGAGCGAACACGACAGTCTGTCTGCGCTGAACTGAACCAACCAGTCAGACGAGTCGGAAATACGACTGCACGGTGATGGTGATTACGTAATTCATCTTTAGGATTTTAGCCACTTTCAAACTCTTTTTTTAGAACTTCTGTGATTTTCTGATGCTACTTTAGCACCACATGTATTTATTATTAGCGGCATACATGTAATACACAATATATATGGTAGCAAACAGATGTAGAGCTAACCTAACAGAAACACTGTCTGCACTTAAATGGCTGTAAACTCTCCTTTTAAAGGGCTAAACTACATATTTGTTTAGATAAATGCCAAAAATGCCCTATATTGATTGTACTTCCTGGTACATTAACATGAAACCTCACACTGCTGCTTTGTCCTGGAAGCACAGTTTGTTTAACGGTGACCTCATGTTTTGCCTGCAGGTCAATAAAAACCAGGAAATTCACCACGAAAGAAAGGAGGCTTTCAGGATTAAGCGACATCAAATAAAGTGACAGCTAATTGGGTCCATAAACATTGGTATATCTGTCTGACTTACAAATAAAGTGCCATATAACAATATACATAAAGCTGTTCATTGTTTGAAATGTTTCAATACTGGTGCTGCTGCAGTTCCTGACTTTCATTCCCGTGATGCTTAATTAAAATAAGCAGCAGCTGTTTGATGTCAGTATATCGAGTTAATATACTCGAAGCAGGTAAATCTTTTGTTACTAACACCTGAGCTTCAGGTCAGATAAGAAAACTTTTGACGACACCTTAGGCTGAGAAATATAAACACACTTTTCTACAAAAGCACTTCTTCGTCTAGCAGAGGAAGACACAGCTTTGCTCTTTATGTTTACTGTAAAAATCCATTTGCAGCTCTTGAAAACAGAAAACCGTGCGAAACTTGAATTCACTACTTGACTTGAATGCATCATAACGCCCGCTGCCCTCGGCCATTGCTGTGAGCTCAGTGAATTACGAAGCCTGTGAAGCAGCAAAGCGTAACATATGGAATCAGAGTGTCCTTTAAAAGCATGTTTGTTGACATGTAGTGTGTGCTCTGTGTGTGTGTGTGCTGTGTGTTTGTGTGTGTGCCGTCTCCTCGGGGACGGTCCCGGGTGAGCCGGAGATCGTCCAGCTCGTCCTTTTTCCCACAGTCTGAAACTTTCTCACCAACCAGCCACTCTGTGTGTGCGTGTGTGTGCGTGCATATGGTGGAGTGTGTACGTTTGTGTGCAAAGAGGCCGAGCCAACAAGCTGCTGGAACCGGTCTGTGTGTGCTTCAAAACAAAGACACTGGAGTGCTGCTAGGGACGGTAACATTTCCATGTGTAAATTGCCAGGCAGTAACTGTTTGACGGTTTGACTCCTGGAATGGGCGAGAGACAAAGACTTACAATGGAGGACACAGAAGGAGAGAGAGAGGGCGCGTCCACACAACAGCACTCGTCTGTACATTACAAAGCAGCTCAATGGCCCCGTTACCTCCCGCTGTGTCTGTGTGTGTGTGTGTGTGTGTGTGTGTCTCTATTGATATTCAGAGTGTGTCTCCATGTTAATGTCCCACCTGCATCACACAGTTTAACGACTGTACATTACATTAGAAAGACGAGCCGCGGCGCTGCAGCTGGCCCTACATTACACAGCATTAACCTACAGCAGCTGTAAGCGCCACATCGAGGCTTTGGCTGGTACAGGCGGAACGCTTCCTCGTTCCGTAATCCGGTTTGTGGCAAAGGTTCAAAACCCGTCTGTCTGTTCTGAATCATCAGGTTTGATTCTGCTAATCATCATCAGTTGTACACATGCAGAACTGTGTGGTCTGCAGAACAAAGTCAACGTAAGTGAAGCAGTGGAGTGTTAAAGTCCTGTGATATCACACTGTCCCCACCTGCCAGACCCCCATCCACCCTGCAGACGTTTCAGCTGCTCAGCGTTTAAAAACGTCCATAATTTCTGTTAATCATGCAGGCGATTACAAACTGATCGCAACCAGTAATAATCATTAGAATACGTGTCAATCAGGGCGCCAACACTACAAACACAAACTGTGACAAAATAATGTACTAAACTAAAACCACATTGTTCTAAAATACCACAAAACTGTTAGTTGAACGAGAGCTGGACAACATGGACAACATCTACATTATTTCATTTTGAAACTGGGATACTGATACACGTAGAAAACTATTTCTAGACAAAACACACAGACTTTGGCTCACCCTGTGAAATAAATACCTGAATATTACCACACTGATATTAACATAATACACTCCTCATCACTAGTTTCTCCACAATCCTCTAATATAGCCAAAAGCCTTGGTGAACAATTTTCTACCATATTTATCATTAACTCAAAAACTATTTCAACAATTTACAGGAAAACAGGACACATGGCGCACGGCTGTGGACCAGTGAACTGACCTGGAGACGAGACCACTGAGCCGGTTAAACGTGGTGGATCCCCGCTGCCGCACTCCTCCGTACTCGCTGCTGAACTGTGCATCTGCAGTGCTGACCGCATGCTGCACGAGTGGGTGTTAAAAAGTCCAACCAACAGCCACGATCTCCATAACAAACAGCCCATTGGTTACTCTATACATGCCCCGCCCCCAGTTTTCTACACTCTCAAAGCAAATATCTGTAAAGCCAGACTTCAGAGTTTAGATCACTGCAGTAGTTATACTGCAGGAATACTTCAGGACTGAGTGAATGTGTCCAAAGATCAAAAGTTGGCATCAAATATTAAATCAGATTTGTAATCTTAACTTCTTTGTTCAGGTCGTTCCAGAGTCCCATCTGAATTTTACCAGTTTTTTTTTTTAGTTTGAGGCTTTTTGTAACATACTGAAAAGTTTGGTAAAGTCAGGCATCAAATCTTCATCAGCACAGAAAAATCCCTTCACATAATCACACCAGTCTGCTGCTGTTTATTCCAACTAATTAATGAAGCATTTTTCTGTCTAACATGGACGTGTTTGTGTGACAGAAACTAAATAAAGTCATCTGTGTTACATAAAAGGTTGAATAATCATTTTAATTGCAGTAATGTGTTCTATAACCAGACAGAAACATCAGCAGACCAATTACAAACCATTAAAACACGATGACTGTTCTCTCAGATCTGCTAATAAAAGCTGGGGGCCAGTAGCCAAACTGTGAACCAGTTCTGGAAGTTTCTCTCTGGCCTCACAGGTGTGTGTTTTTATATCTGGCTGTGTGTGCGCGGGTGTGTGTGTGTGCAGGTGTGTGTTCCTTATATACACTCCAGTAACCTGAATGTCGGGTACTTCATGTTCACACATACCAGACCTGGCTTGAATTCTATATCACACACACACACACACACACACACACACGCACATGCATGCACAGACACACTCTCTCTCTCACACACACGCACACACACAGAAAATCAAAAGATGCTTTGATGTTTTCAGATCTCAGAAGGACGGGATGTTCATGGTTGAGGTGAGCTCTCTGGACAGTCCAGTGTGTGTGTGTGTGTGTGTGTGTGTGTGTGTGTGTGTGGTCCCCCGCCCTGCAGCACAAAGGGGATTACTCTAATGACTCCATTCACTACCATTGTTTGATTCAGATTAGCACACACACACACATCCTCCCTATTCAGATGCAGCAGCCAACTGTTGCCTGAGCCTTTCTGCCTCCTGACACCACCTGTGTGTGTGTCTGTGTGCGTGTGTGTGCATGTGTGTGTGCTGGCGAGGTTATACTTAAGACGTGTTGTTCAACCAACCAACCGTCTAAACCACAGGGGTGAGACGCGATACTGGTACAAACAGGGATACGGATGGAAATGCTTTGAGAGCAGCGCCGATACGAAGGATTCAGGCTGAGGACATAAAGATTCTGTAGCAACACGAGAGCGACTCTTTTTTTTTAAAAAAGGCTTGTTTTTCCTTTAAATTTGGCAAAAGAAGCTTTGTTGCCTCTTGTTAAATGTTGTACATTCAAGAACTTCACTTCAAATAAAAACAGGCTAAAACTACAGCTACAGCTAAAGACACAATTTGGTGTGCACAAAAACATCCTGAGGTCTGAGCTCTCATACCTACACGAGAGGAAAATGGCACTCAACTGGCCAGAAGCTATGAAAAATCCAACTTATCTGCCATTTAGTAACAATCCCATAAAGTGCATGACTCAACACACATCAGTCCTAATAAACACCTGCTACACCTGCAGCCGTCCACACTGGCAGCAGGCGTCACATCGTGTGTCACAGCTCATGGATGCGTCCACACCTTGTGTAAATAGTCTGCGTGCAGTGGAGAGAGCTAAAATGAAAAGAACGTGACTGCGCTGAGCGACCGAGGCAGCTTCACATGACGGCCTTTTCACTGTCAGACAGGAAACTTTGGATTACTGCGAGCTGACTCACTGGTTTTAATGGTTTCATGACTGGTTTCGGCGTATTGTCTCCTTCCTGTCGCGTTGAGCGTTTTGCTCAGAGGCACTGTGGCAGGACTGACCGGATCAGGGATCAAACGTGTGACCTTCTGCTGACAGGATGTGCTGTCTAACCTCTGATCCACACACACACACACACACACACACTGATCCGCTGGCGGCAGCAGCAGCAGAAGGGGATTATGGGAGTGGATGGCAGACGAACAGCAGGCTGGTATAAAGTAAAGATCAGGCATCATCAGGATGTTTTAAATCCACGGCAACATATTTATTCCACATGTCAGACTACGGCAGGAGCACGAGAACAGAATGCAAACAAACTGCAGCTGAACCGACACCTGAACGTGTCAGCTGATGTGAAAAATCACCAAACTGTTGCTCTGTGACGGAGAGCGAGGTGACACGAGACGCCATCAGCCTGTGATGTTCCAGTACGCTTAACTTCAGACCGTAGATTTTATTTCACTTCCTTTCAGTCCAGATGAAAGATCACACAACACAACAGAAACCGAATGTTTCGAAAAGCTGCTGACAATAAACTCTGTTTTTAACATTCAAATTCAATCAGTATTATTGATAAGGATCAATAATGAGTGTGACCTTTTACAGCTGATGGATAAACTAAGAAAGATTTAAAACGTCACAAAATATGATCTTAATGAAGGACAGCTGGCATTAAACGGATTAGCACGTCTGCATCGTTACACACATATTTGATAGTTAAATGAACAAGTCGCGACAGCTAATTGATCTTTATGTATTAATTTATACTTTCAATCCGTCTCAAATGCTTCCTGGATGAATTTACACTGCATGTCTTCCTTGTCAGTGTCGTCTGGTCTTGGCTATCTAAGAGTCCACGGGGTCTAAGCTTGTGCCAGTTGTTCTTTATGTCAGCAGACTGGACTCAACGCCTTTACACAACAAATCTCTGGCGCTTCTGTAAAGCTGCTTCTTGCACAAATGAACCAACATCGGGCAGTAAAACTGTTGCACTTGCTTTATCAGCAGATATCTAGCATCTTTATTATCAGATCACAGAAATCCTTTAAAGTACTGATACCAAGAACACAGCAACAACTACAGAGCACAAACTACATTTGTCTGCATCTACGACTAAAAACTGACAATAATCACTTGTTACTTCCAGAATTCATAGAAAACACGTGGATGCACCTGCAGAGTTCAGCTTCAGATCCAGGCTGTTATACTGTTCTCAGCCGGTGAAGCATTTTAACACGTTAGTGTTGAAATAAGCCAATTAATCCAACAAAAATGAAGCAACAACAATTTACATAATCGATGAATCGTTTTAGTCATTTATCAAGAAAACATGTCGAACGTGCTCTGGTTCTGGCGTCTCGCAGAGGAGGACGTGCTGCTCTTCTCTGATCTCTGATCAGTGCGCCTTGAATATCTTTGGGTTTTGGACTTTTGCTCAAACATAACAAAATGTCTGAAGACATTTCAGAACGCTCGAAAGATTGATTGATGATGGAAACGGCCGTTAGCTGCAGCCCTGTAACAGCTACAGCAAGAAATAGATGCTGCAGATTACAGCTGCTCATGCATCACCTGCTTTAGATATGCAGGGGTGTGTTTTGCATGACGGTGTGAAATGACACCTGGGGCTCACAGCGCGAGCAGGCAGCGAGTTTCAGACCATCCAACTGCCTGCAACCCTCATTTCTACTGACCGGCAAAAAAAAAATCAATACAGCAATATAATGTCGGCTCAATAATGCTGCTTTTAGTCCCGTTTACAGCAGCGAACCACAACATCTGCGCGCCTGTCTGACAGCAAACACCAACCAACCGCTCTACCGCCAACAGACAGATGGCCACGACGTGTGGATGTTCACGAGTCCCTCAGGTGGATTTCTAATGGTTTTGGTGAACTCCATGACCCCTTTCTTGTTTTTAATCAAAGCTACCAAAATGATGACAGTTGCCTCAGGTGAATGACGCCAGATTTAATTGCTGTCACGGCAGCTTTGGCCGATTGAAGCGTTCAGATAGAAGCTGAACAGACAGAAAAGCATCTTACTTTGAAGATTTACTGTTTACAATTCAAGACATCACCAAATTTTAAGGGTCTGGAGCCAAAAATGTTGGGAGACACTGGACTACAGGAACATCCGTTCTTGGACACTGTGGAACCAGGTGTTTAGGTCACCTGTACGCAATAACTTGGTATGTAGGTTCTGTAAATACCATAAACAGCTCGTCCAAAGAAAATCCAACAATTTCACAGGAAATTGTCAGTCCGCTAAAGGAACTTTCTGCAGAAGCTCTTCAAAACTTCTCACCATAGAAGAAGAAACAATGGATCACAAAATATGTAAAGATCCTAACCACCATGACGAGCCAGTTTCTCGGACTCTCTGACCGTTGCCTCTGTGCGTTCATGGAAGTTTCTGGCTTCCTCGTTCTCGCACCTGTCGTCACACCTCAACCAAAAAAAAAAAAAAAGAGAGAAACCTGCCGTGAAAGCTCTTTAATCGGTAGCGTGGACGCCTCTTCTTCTGCCGAGCGGGGATGTGAGTGTGTGTGCGTGCTTCCATTTCACACACCGAACCCCCTTCCACTCTCCCAGCTCCCATTTTAATGACGGGCATTAGCAACACGGCTCGCTCAGATCTCCAATTTTTACACAGGAATGTGCAGAACGGACTCTGTTCGACCTCCCTCCTCTTCCGTGTCTTTTTCTTTTCATTTGATCCTCTTCCTCTCCCCGCTGACTAATCCTCCATGCGCCCCCCAGCCCCCCGCCTCCCGCAGAGCCGTGGACGACCGTGACGTTTGTTGTTGTTTTATCTGGTCAGAATCGGATGGATGCTCCTCCAAATTAAAGGAGGCACAGAGGAATCCCAGAGCTTGGTATTAAACCTCAGACCTCGCCCTTCGACACCACGGCGGCAGAAGATCGGGTGACAGCAGGGTCCGCCGTCCAAACCGGCCGCAAACCTCAGTGAGAGCATCTCCACCTCATCCACTGATACGGAAAAACAAACCTGAATGTACGTTTACAGCGGCAGAAATCGGAGCGGATGTCCGATACAACGCACAGGGGAAAACCCTCCAGTTTGACCAAAAACCACACCGTGAGCCTCGGTGGCTTCCATGAGCTTTTTATGTGTTTGCAGAACATTTTTTTCTGACAGTAATGTAGAGTGAAGATGTTTAACTGCAATTTAAAGCCACGAGCAACAAAGCCCTATCTTTTTCTAACCAGTTTTAGAGGCGAGGAAACCAAAACGCCTGCTGTAAATTTGCATTTTTAGCAAAGTTACCACCAACGCAGAAAGCGGATAGTCCTATTCCTCCAGGGAATACACCGGCCCCGCTCAGCTATGCTGCGCAGCATCTCTGCTGAAGCCGAATGTGACTGCAACGAGTTTCAGGCTGAGCCTCGTGAGCTGTTTAAGTGTCTTCACGTCGTAAGTCTTTCACAAGAAATGATAAAAAGCGAGATGAGAGGGAAATAGGGAACGGGGTCAAAGGTCAAGTGACGGAACAGAAACATGCTCGTTTCCCATGAGCGCTCAGGAAACATCAGCAGAGCGTTCACACGGCACTCCTGAAGGGGACGTTTAAGAACGACCACAGCGACGGCGGTGGCGTTTCCTACTACAGCCCACTCTCTGTCAGGGAAAGGCAGATGCAGTTTGCATGTAAATACCCAACTCCCCCACCCGCCCTCTCTGTCTCTCTCTCCCATGTAGAGCAGGTCGAACGCCCATCCTCCGTCTCTCCCTCCAGCACAGCACAGGGAAGGAGGAGGACTGGAAAGCCGGAGACTGGAGGGACCGGATGGACTGGATTCCCAGGTGGTGACGCGCGCTTGCTCGGCGGTGGCGGATTATCATCAACACCTGCCCCCCTCGTCCACCTTAACAGTTTACACTGAAACTCCACCGCCTTTATTTGGATTTAAGCTCATGTTAACAGAAGTACAGCTCACTGCAGGGGGACGAACGTGAAGGGAAACGGTGTTAAATCTGATGCTACAGGTGCCCAAGAGGCCTCAGGTGCTGTGTGACAGTGACGGAGGAATAGATATGGAGAGAGGCGTATGCTCCCTCGCCTGTGTGACTGGTTTATGAGCAGCCTCAGATGAATGGACTGTTGTATTGTTGCTTTAAGCAGCCCCAGGAGTCCCTGAAGGCAGATTAGCTCTAATATTACAGTGTGAAGACAAACCTCTGATTATTATGACGAGCTTTTTTACTGCCATTTTATATCCTTCTCCATAGACTGAGTCCCTGCAGAACTCTTAAAGCCTCAGCTGGAGCCATAATGAAACCCAACTGTGATGATGCTCCTATATGCACTATAGGGAGCTGTGCACACAGCCGACTGTACTTTCTTCCTGAAATGCACTGAACGGGAGTACTGTAGTGATTTTTCAGTTTCAGAGAGGTTAGGAAACCCGGAGTGACCCACAGGAAGCCGTATTTTATTACTGACAGACATTGAGGTAATGTTGAGGACGGAGGGGATCGATATGGATCAATATCACTGTAGTGTAATATAGGTAAAATACCCATCAGAGGAGATTAGACTCGGAAGATGAACATTCATTTGTTTTAAATGGCGTTATTTTACCAACAAGTGTTTTAAAAACAGCTGCTCCTGTGCGCCTGCAGAGATTGATGCTCCATCGAGTATGTGTTTTTTAATTAAGGTGCAAGTGCTCATCCAGGAGAAATGGAAAATAAAGTGAATATTCTCCTCCTATTATCGTGCGTAAAGCGTCTCCTACAGATTAGCACACTGACGGGCGGATTTAGATGAAAATATCTCAAATATGTAACGGGAATTGTGTTATGTAAAGATCTAAGAATACAATTCGGTGTGGACCCGATCTGTGGAGAGAAGTTCCTACCTGGACCGGGTGAGAGCCGCGCGGTTCCCCAGCTCTGAGCGCTCCAGCCCGGCTACAGGCGCCGCTCCTCCTCGGTACCCAGGCGGAGCCGCTCCAAACCTTCGGGAAAAAAACCCGAAATTCACAATCCACGCCGAAAAAGAGAGCTCAAAACAAATCAAACAATCCAGTCGGACAGACAGGGGTAATTATTCCTCCAAATCCTCTCACAATTTCTGTCCAGTTTTACTGTCGTGACCAGTGCTGCGCGTCAACCCAGAGGTCCTTCCTCTCTCCGGGGGAACGGCTGGGGCTGGAGACCAGCCGGGGGAACACCCGTCCGGACCGGGGTCACTCACTCCGTGAAGGGGCGAACGTTACCACCGGGCGGCTTGTACCGACAGCAGCAACAGCATCCTCCGCTGATGGCACGCGTTGGGAGACAGTGGGGTGGAGGTGGTGATGGTGGTGTAAGCGGACGGAGGACTGGGACGGGGGAGGATTTTTTTTTTTTTTTTTTTTTTTGAAAAAGGAAAAACGGCTAAAAATCACCCAAGCAAGAAACACTAGGTCCGCTAGGTCCGGGAGTTGCAAGCAGCGGTCGTCCGGTTAGTTTCCACCCCGACGCGCGGTCACCGCTCTGCCGCCTCAAACTCTGTCCGCCTCCCGGTCCAGCACGGAGCAGGTCGCGCGGCTGCACCGTGTGTGATGAGAAAGTGGAGTGATTCCAAACGGCTGCGCTCGCGCTTCCCTCCCTCTCCCTCTCTCTCTCTCTCTCTCTCTCTCTCTCTACTAAGCTCTCCCCCATCCTCCCCCCTCCCTCCCCCATACACTCTCTATACACTATACCGGGGGAGGGGGGCGGAGCGAGCATCCACCCCAACAACTAACTCTTCTTGGATTTCCCAACATTTTCTGTCATTTTTTTTTTACGGCGACTTCTATTAGCTGCCATTTGTGAACAACCGGAGCCGGCGCTGGTGTGCTTTTCTGTTTCTCGCCGGTTAAACTGTGACTGTATGCGGCAGAGTCAGCTCGGAGTCGCAGGTCCGAGTCTCCATCACCCAAAATTAAATGTAAAGGGGGAGTAACTGCGGTTAAAGGGATTAAAAACGCTCACACAGGCTGCCCTGTGACAGGAGACTCATCCGCCGCCATACTCTCCGATTCATACGCTCAAACCCCAACTGTAGGATTTCCCTCCCTCCATTTCCACCCACACATAAATATATACAGTAAATAAATGCTTCCATGCTTATACCTCTTTCCTTTTTTTCTGTCATCTCTCTCTCCCTTCTTTAAACGTGTTTCTACGCCTCTCTACCTTTCTCTCTTCCAGCTCCGTCCTGCCACAGAGAGGCGGGAAGCGGCCGTCTCTCGCGCTCTGAGCGCCACCTACAGGCGAGACGCGGCACGTGACGGGCAGGCTGAGCGAGGAGAGCTCGAGCTCAGAGTGCAGGCTTTTCCCGCCACTGTGGAGCAGGGACGGCAGGGGAAAGATAACAAAATGGAGTCTATAGTGTAAAATATACTGATATTTATCTGGCACGAAGGCTGTTATAACAGCAGTGCCTGTTGTATGAAGACGCCGCAGCATGCGGTGGAGGGAGGCTGTTCTCAAAGCAGCTTACTCTGCAGTGATATTACACACAAAACATATGGATTATGTTTTTGCATATGGCTGCCTCAGTTTCAGCATCATCTTAGTGAGCTAATCCAAATGCATCATTCAAAAAGAATTAAAAGCCATTCTTTAAAATGTATTTCACCTTTTGCTTTTTGGGGGCACGTATTACTGTTACACTACAAAACAATCTCCATCCTACCGATAATTTTCTGTCTTAACTGAGCGCTAAAAACCTGAAGTGAAATCAAACAAACATGTCAGTCTGTGAAGGGTATTCTTTTTTATTTTTTTGTTGAATTTTTCAGAAATTATCATCTTTAAACTGCATCAAGAAAGAATGCTGCACTGGAAACAAGAAAAATTAAAGTATATCCAAAAAATACTTGGAACAAGGTAAGAATATCCGACTTTCAGGGACAAAATAACTTGATAAGGAGATTATTTTTGCAGTGTGCGTTGACATTTAGGCCAAGCTGTCACAATAATCTCTGAAGAATTCTGCAAGTACTTCATGCAGTAATGCAGTACCTCATGCAGTAGTAAGTAAACATAATGATGTACATGACTGATTCCTGTTAAATCATCTTTTTTCTCAGGATTGTTTTGACTTAAAAAGAAATAATTGTGTGTGTATAAAGCAGAATGGCCTCGTGCAGACTGTTTTACACACATACATACACACACGTACAGCAGTATCATGTGTATTGTACTTGCAAATATGTGTTGTGGAGTAAAAAGTAGTAAAAAATATTTCTTCCGTCTGGAATGTGGTGAAAATGAAGCAGACTATAAAGAAGTATAGAATAGAACAATGAAATATCTCTTAACTTTACTTTTATGAATGTACTTAAACCACCTCCACCCCGTCATGGTGTTATATCATGTGATTGCCACCACTGTTTGACAGCAGACACACATTTCAAAGACTCATGGGAAATGTAGTTGGTAAAAGCATAGCTGTTTTACATTTCTTTAATGCAGATAGAGTGGGACTCAGGTGTTCATTGTTTTTTCTTTTGATAATCATCAGAGGTGAAGTAAACCCTGCAGCAGGGGAGGGTAGTAATGCACTACAAGTAACACTGCTGAGTAAAACAGTATGTTTTTATAACTGTACTTCTACTCTTTCTACCTCCATAACACCTAGTCGGCTCTGAATGCAAGGATTGAGTGAAGGTGGAGGAAGAGGAGCATCACCTGTCCGACGACGTGATGACGATAGAGCAAAATCCACGACAAGAGGCGGCGTCCAGCCGTGATCCCTGATCACACCTGACCTCAGTTTGTTCCAGAATCTAAGACAGACACCAGCTACATGAACGTCCTGCTGTGCACGCTGACGAACGCGGACATCGCTTCTTCGCTGCGCATACTGCAGGTGAGAACGCTGTTAGCAGCTAACGTTAGCAATGATGACTTTTCACGGGACATTATGTTGCAGCGGCTGGTCTGTGGGGCTTTAGAAAGCAGTTACTGTAACATAAAGCTTCAGGTTTTATCCACCTGTGCTGCTTTTTTTTTTATTATTTTGCACTCTCCTGCACACCCTAAAAATATCAAAATGGAAAGTAACTCGTACCTTCAATCATTAATTAAACAGGTGTGTTTTTACTTTAGATTTTGGCCCTGTAGCCCTCGTTAGTTACAGTTTGAGCTGATTGACGCCTGCGTGAGCCGACAGTGTGACGGAGCTTTCTCTTTGGCTTCCTGGGGAGCTGAACGTTTCTATCTGGGATGTTCAGAACTGAAATTAATAACAGTCTGTGAGAGGTTTTATTTTCTTTTTCGCTCGACATTCCTGAGCAATATTTACTGCAGCTATTTCGCCGCCATGCTAATCAAGGTTTCAGTAAATAGCAGTTTGTACTTTTGGTTAATTACAGAGACAGCAAGATCACAGGAAAGGGAGGGCTGATGAACATCGCTGCGGCTCATGTGCGAGGGTTCACACACCCTTCATTTCCCACCACATTCCTGGTGTAAACTGCAGACTGCAGCAGACGCAGCGACGGACTGCGAACACGCTGCCTGACCTGCAGCATCCTTCTCTGACACACCTGGATCAAGTCACAGGGTGGAGGGTCCTTTTGCTTCATACGATGCAACATTAGCACATTTATTTTTGCAGTATTTGAGGTTGGAGGGCTTGTTTGCATTTTGGGCTCATCGCTTTGAGGTTAGAGAACTTTTCTCATTGGATACGTTTCCTTTCTGTCCACAATCTGTCACGATCCTCTCTCCTGTGCTCCTGTTTGCCACAGATTACATTAAATCTGTTGTTGTTCCATGTTTCCATTAGCATTCGCTCGCTGATTTCATCTTCAGGAAATTAAACACATGTGTGTGTGCTCAATTTATGTGCCTTCTGGTAATCAAATGGAAATCTTCTTTTATTTTTTGTTATGTCATAGCAGTGCATGTACTCCTTTAAACGGGATGGTGACACACAGCTAACAAGCTATGATAGTTTCCTCCATTTTGGACTCATCTTCTCTCCCTCGGCTGGCGTCGCTGAGATGATGGCGCAAACGCTCTGATGAAATATATAATTTATCAAATTACTGAAAAACAGCTGTAGGATTGTGGGGCTTTCAGGGCCTCCTGGGTGTGTGGGGCTTTCAGGGCCTCCTGAAACATGACTTTGCCTTTTCAAAATTAAGTAAAACACAACTGTTCTCCAGGGGAAAAAAAACAAAAACAAAAAACCTTTATTGTCCATAGCCGAACCACAACAAGAGCTGCTCCGGCAGGTGAGGGTCAGCGCTCACAGACGTGAAGCGTGAGTCTTATCTGACGGATGACATGAGGCACGATAAAGAGTCTGAACTACAAGAAATGAAAGGATACGTCGCTTTAAAAGGTGACAAATCTGTGCCATTGACAAAACTGTAAAAAAAAAACAAAAAACTACACTTTATATATTTTAAATAAATGACCCAACATGTTCCTGTCGCTGGTTTTGTTCTGTGTTAACAAACCCCACCCATCCGCCACCGACAGGCAGCTTAAACAAAGCAGCCAACAGCGATGTCAATACCGTTTAGTCTCTGTCTGTTTCCTCCATTTGTTTTTCCTCGTCGTCTTCCTGAAGACACGCCGCGGCAGCTTCGTCTCCAGAGGAGTTTAAACCACCGCGGTCGACTTTGTTTCCCAGCATCCCTCTCAGTAATTAACCCTTCGGCCTGTGTGGCCCCCGACTGATCGGCTGTAATATCCTTATCAATATTCTCTGCCTGTCCTCTGCAGCTCAGGTCTGCTGCGCTCACATTCATAATCGTGGTTATGAAGTTAGTTCACAGAGTTAAAAGTTTCCTTTGGTCTCAGCTGCAAAGTGATACCACAAGTTATAATGTTCATTATTTTGTTGTTATTGATGATTTCAAACTGATAGATGTTATTTGTGTGTTTATTGTGCGACTACGTGTTGTTAAATCCATTTGTCCATCGATATGAGTACATGCCGATGAGTCTGTCTGGGTCTATAAATGTACACAAGTTTAAAAAGCCTGTACAGTAATACAAGCACAACACTACAGAGGTAACTGTACAGTTAAATCTGTGGTAGTGACCCTGCAACAGCCTCCACACGAAATCTGCTTCATCTGACGACGCCTCTTTTTGCTCCGTTTTGGTCTCCGTGCACACCAAGATGGCGACGCACGTCTGCTGCCGGGCAACTTCCCCTAAACGTCTCCGTGGTTACTCGCTTAAAACCAAAAATGAAGACATTTATGGCCTCGTGTGCATCAAACGGAGCTTCTGAAAACGAATCTCAAACTGGCTCCACGACATTAAAATGCTCTGACGTGAATGTAAATGACCTAAATGGTGACATGTGTCAGTTTATTAATGTTTTCTTGTGATCTTTGTTGATTTGTCTTGATTTGGTTAAGTTCTAAAAATTGGTGCTTTTATTTTGAAGGCGGAATGCGGTAGGAAGTAGAAAAGACGTATATGACGGTAAACATGTGCAAGTGCTTCTTCCAAATGAGGGGAAACGTCACGCTTTTGTTTACTTAGCACCTGGTTGAAAAGGGCACAAGGTTTGTCTGTGTTTGTGTCATTTGTGAGCAGCTTTGAGTCACGTTATAAAGCCTTTTCTGAGAAGTTGTTCAGAGTTTATATTGAGTAGGCTCGTATGTGTAGGCTAGCTAAACGGCTATATTAGCCATGATGCATCGAGATTTGTTGTCATTGCTATTCTTTGGTTGAATTTGGTTATATGCTTGCTTACATCATAGTACTCTATTGGAGATTGTCAGTAATTGTAAGAACAGGTTAAAAAAGGGTCATTTCATGATTTTACTTAAATAGCAAGGTTAGTTCATTTTCAGATTTCAGCTTTAAATTAAAGTAAAATGCATTTGAATTGTGGTTAAATATTATTGGAAGATTATAAGGCTCAAAGGGACAGATATTCATATTTTAAAATTAGAATAGTAAAGTAATATTTCTGTTGTGTTTATTTACTTCCTAGCTCTTACGGTGTGTTCAGAACAAGTATTGGAGCAACAGTTATAAATAAAGATGTCGTGAACCATCAGTTGGAGAGTAAGAAAGTGAATTTGTTAGTGATAAACACTGAATAACAGAATAATTCATAATAACATCACACTGTGAAAGCCAATCTGCATAACTTTATTACTTTAAGTACATTTTGCTGATAATACTTCTGTACTTTTACTTACAGGAACATCTCGAATTCAGGACTTTTACTTGTAATAGAGTATTTTCAGACAACGGTACTTCTACTTTTATTTAAGTAAATGATGTGAGAGCATCTTCCACTACTGCTCATTAAAACCACTGTTAAAAAAAAATCAAGCTTGTTTTACAATAATAAATTAATGTAAAACATGAGACTTTACTTTTTGCGTTTTTAAAGCAATTAGGGGTAAAACTCGACTTGTCTCCCATTTGTTTTTAGCTGCTTCTCGTGTTTGCCGCCATTTGGAACGTGCAGGAGAGGAAACGTGTCACGCCTGCAGACAGACGGACTAAAAGCAGCACGCGAGCGTGAAAAACACAGACAGACTCCGACTGTTGTTGTCTGACTGGAAATGAAGCTAATTATCGTGACAGAAAAACAAGAATCGTTATAATCCTCCGCAGATAATCATCATTAATCATAAAACAAAGAGAAACGGTGCTGTAAAAAATTGGTTCTGCTTCATTGATTAGACTGTACTCCAGGAGCGAAGTTGACTACGAGTCCCAGAGAGCGTTTCTGTGAGAAACATCCAATCAGAGTTTGAACAAAGTTAAACTGTATTAATCCAAGTGGTCCAAAGTGAAGGTGTCGGGGGGGGCAGGGACAAATGGAAAGGCGCTGATAACAATATTAATTATTGAACTGAATTATTGAATTATTAATGCGATGGAATGAATGAAGCAATTCAATGGTCCAATATATGAAAGTAAGGCAAAAAATAAGAGTCCCAAGCGAGGAATTCCAGGAACGATTTGTAATTTCAGAGCACAAATGACTCATTTGAGGGAACGATTATTAAAAATTTCCCTCCAGACACTTGTGGGCTGAAAGGACCCACGTGACCCGAGCCACCGGGTTCCAACTTGTCCTCGAGACACATGAAAGCTCTCCACCGCCTGGCCAAAAATATGCGGACACCCAAATGTTCCACCCACATGTGTTGGTGGGAGCCTAAAACCAGACACGACTTGGCTGCAGAGATTTGCTCCCATTCGTCCTGTCGCAGACCTGAAATTAGCCGTCACCATTTTATCAACGGCGACCACAGAACCCACAGCCTGGACCACGACACAGCTGCCAGGTGCAGATATTTCAGAAAGCCAAACTTTTAGAAATGTCCGCACTGCATGTGAAAGTTGTTGCCATTGAACACGATCCAGAGTTTTGCAGAAGTGTCCAAAAACGACAGCAAAAGGTCCTAAAGGTGCTGGATGGGGTCGAGGTCCGGGTGCTTCCACACCAAACAGGCGAACCATTTCTTTATGGAGCTGCTGTATACACGCTGTCTGAACACAAACTCTTAAAGCAAAGCTGGGAGAACACTTTCTCTGAAGCACTGGTTCCCAGTAAGAGCAGCTTCTTTTAAAAATACTGGATCTCTTTCCTCTGCCGGCCTCTGAAACCCTGTTTAAATAAAAGGGTCTGAGAAGGAAAAAACACTTTATCCAAACGCTCACAGCAAGGACTGCAGCAGCGGCACGCACAAATAAAAATAAATACATGTTGGAAAAGTCTTTGTATGCTGTAGATTTCCCCTCAAGAGTATTAAGGAACCAAACCAGGAAAGACAGACCCAGACCAGAACTACACTGCAGTGTGGACCACGTACTTTAGCCAAACAGCATAAGAAATAAAAAATGCAGATTAGGTTTTGGGGGGGATCTTGAGGAATGCTGAGTGAGGCTGAACACCCTGCACACACAGACAACCTGAAACTGAAATCCCTCTTCTCATCTGAAGATGAATAAATCAGCACACAGGAGGATTCAGCTCAACGTTTCTTCCCAGGTGAGCTCCTGCCTCGACCTGGAGTCCAGCACCGAGACCCTGGAGGTCAGAGGTCGTCCGGGAGGCGGCCGATGGCTCCACCCAGCAGCTCCTCCTCCTCCAGCGGGAAGCTGCTTTACATTCAGCGGGCTCGTCTCGCCCCGCTTTGATGAATAGACTGTAATCTGTAATCTGCGGCGGCTACCTGCTGCTAACGAGCCAAATTAATTAGACACCGACAGTAAACATCTATCGATAAGATCAGATGAAACTTTATTGATCCCTGAGGGGAAATCGGCGCGTTGTAGCAACAAACAGTAACAGGAAACCACAGAAGAACCGAGCAGGGGGAGACATCACATAACTGCAGCGGGAACGCAAAAAGAAAAAATAATATATGACATTAATATAAATTAGAGCTTTTAGTTCAGCGTGACAGAAGAAGAACAAGGAAACGAAAAAAGACCAAAGCCGCGTCAACTAATGAAATATTTGCAGTATGAAAGAGTGACAAATTGCTCACACACACAAACACACACACACACACACAGTTTACAAATTAGATTAACCTCCAGAGGTTGTGTGTGTGTGTGTGTGTGTGTGTGAAGTGTAGAGCATAAATAATGAATCTCTGCTGGAAGTTGATAATGCTGAAGTCTCTGGGGTACCTGTGGCTGGATGTAAGATATCATTGGCTCTGTTTTTTTTTTTAGCCATTCTAGCAGAGTGGCTCCACGCCGAGGGCCTTTAACGGGGCGTGTTCAAGGTGGGAATGTTGTGCTGTTGTTGTGTAAAACACACAAAGAAGGAACGGGGGGGGCGTCGCTGTGTGTTTTCATGCAGCAGACATGCACAGCACAGTTCTTCAATGGAATAATCTGCTCTCTGGTATAAAAGCACCAAACAACATTTGTAGAGAAGAAACCGTTGAAAAGGCTCCTAATGAGCCACATTAAAACTACGCAGCAAACTATGAGCTGCAGCAATCAGTGTTATTCTTTCTGGTGCAGTTGAAGTGAATGTGGTATTATGGGCAGCAGTGGGGCACTGATTGAACTTAATATTGTGGATTGCGTGTTGTACGTCTATACATGTTTGAGTATTCTTTTCCCCCATGGAACCGAGGAGAAGACGCAGAAACAATAGCGCATTAACGGGGCCCTAAAGTAATATTTACTAATTGGAAACAGTCCCAGTTTATATCCTGGAACGTCTGGTTTACCGACAAAAAAAACAACACTCAGAACACTCAGATTTGCATAAAGTGAGAGGAAAATTAACTTTGCCTTCACTCTGAGCACGCTTTGACGCTCACACAGTGCGTGATGAGCAGCCGTGTGCAAAGTGAGAGAAACTCTTTTGGGATTTCCTGTTTCATTGTTTGATCCACTGAATCCAACTGATGCAATCTGCGCCACAATTTGTGCCCTTTGTTTTCAGACGTCGTTCACATACTGCTGGAATCCACACGGCTCACTCCATCCAGCGAGAGTCGTGCAGAGAGTAACTCAGATATCTGTAAAAGATTACTTTACTAGTTGCATTTGAAAAGTAACTTCACTACTTATTACTTTACTTTCCCATTTCTTAATTTACCAAGTAGATACAGGACAAACATCATAGCTCTGTCAACACTTAGTGTTTATTGTATAAAGCTGGTTACGCACAAAGTCACAAACTCTTGAACCTATTAATGAAATATTGTGTGTTTCAATTATCACAATGCAGGAAACAAAGTGCAACAGAGAGAACAAGAAGTGCAACTTTATCCCAATTTTTCTCTCTATTCTTCAAAATAACGATTATATCGCATAAGTAAAAGTCTTTCAAATCTTTTATCTGACAGCCGTCACAAACTCTTGAACCTATTAGAAGGGGTCGGCTGCTCATCGACTCCTGCAGATGACCGGCGAGGATTTTTTGCTACAAGTTTTGAGTTGCCATGCTGGGATGACAAATGCTTGGACAGGTTGCTCGTTGACTTTGAAGCAGTTGAAAGGAGCCTGTCGCCTGGGCATAGAGTGCATTTCACTCCAATATTTTTGTCCTTTCGAGCTATAAACGGAAAGTAGTGGGAATATCGCCACTGGCCGAAGCCCCCAGTCTCTGTCTCCGTCTCCGTCTCCATTTCCCTCTCTCCTGTTCGTACCGGCAGCAACGTCACTCGCCCCCCTCCCGATCTCTATGCAGCAGGCGTCGTGCACGCACACAGACAGCAGCCGCAGCACGCACATAATTCCTGCGCCACTTAAAGAGACAGACACAGCACAGGCAAACACGGCCAAGGTAACGCAGGAAAGCTTGTTCCTGTAGTCTAGTAAAGTAGTTTAGTTACCGATATTTTAAGAGTAATGGGTTACTTTACTTCGTTACCCAAAAAAGTAATATCGTTACAGTAATTTGTTACTTTGTAACTCGCTACCCCTGACACTAGAGTTGTCATGGTGCAGAAGGTGAATAATATTTTATACGTCTCTGTGAGGTGAAGCTCAAAGATCCCTTTAAAAGTTAGTAAAATGACTTCAAAATAATTATCAATACTTAAGAACTACTTTTCAATACTTTTTGCTTTTTTTGTGTGAAATCCTGAATACTTTAACCTCTTCAGGCGTTTCAAATTCTTTAAATGAAACAACCTGAAAAGGAAAAAACACTCACCAGTGAACTTTGCCTCTTTGTGATGGCCTACCAGCCTGCTGTAGAACGTGTAGAGAACATGTTCACACATGTCATGCCTCTGCTGTAAAATCAATAAATGGACCAAGTACTGACTTAAAGGATAACTTTCGTTTTTTACAACCTGGACCTTATTTCTAGCATTAAATACGACCATTTACTCCTCCAGACAACTTTGGTGGCATTTGGAGTCATTTTGAAGAAATTAGCCCCAGAGGAGCGGCGCGTATATCCGTATAATGCGAGTACTCGGGGCATCCATGCGCAGCCTCTATATAACGCATAATCTGTGGCGACTCTCGTTCATATTCCAATATTTTGTTATGATATGCTGGTGCTATTCCCCTCTGAGCCGGCGGTCGGCTAGTTTAGCTGTAGTTTGGCACAGCTGTGGTTCGTTATTGCGTATTCGTAGCCGACCGCCGCAGAGTCAGCCGTGTTGTGGCTGGCTGCTCGCAGCGCGCGGCGTTCGGTAATGACATCATCCACGTCAGAGGTAGTTGTCTTGAGACGCCAGATGTTGATAACATCACCACCACGGGCTCAGAGGGGAATAGCAGCAGCATATCAGAACTAAATATTGGAATATGAACGAGTTTCGACGCAGATTATGCGTTATATAGAGGCTGCGCATGGATGCCCCGAGTACTCGCATTATACGGATATACGCGCCGCTCCTCTGGGGCTAATTTCTTCAAAATGACTCCAAATACCACCAAAGTTGTCTGGGGGAGTAAATGGTCGTATATAATGCTACAAATAAGGTCCAGGTTGTAAAAAACGACAGTTATCCTTTAAAGCAGCCAACCATTTATATTCTGGGGAGCCTTAAAAAGAAGTCTGTCCTGAAGATATTTTTAAGTGGAGAATGTGTCTTGATGATGTCACTAGAAGAAAGGTCAGGGGTCAACAATCTCTGCAGGTACTTTCACCAAAAACGTCATTTAAATCCAATTGCTGGTTTTCCATGTACCCCGTCATGGAGCGCTAGTTCAGTCCTGGTCTCTGGAAAGATCAGGGTCACTGATATAAAGGATCATGTTCTTTGGAGCATGAATCATAACTGTGAGAAATCTATCAGGTAGGTTTGAATTCTTGTGGGTGGTGAAAATTACCATTTTATCCTGAAGTCATGAACGCGTCATTATCCCGCAGGACCTTCAGAAACAGGAAGCGAAGACTCCTCTTGGCGTCCTGTTGAACCTCGGAGGTTTCACGCTGGTTGAGCGTTCAGGGGCGTCTCGGGGGTCGCTCGGTCCATCAGCGATGGCAAGGACGTCTCGCCTTCAGCCCGCCACATGAAGCGGCGCCCGGTGGAGCCCACGCTAATGGCTCCTGGATGACATTTAGATAAAGGTGAGAGGGAAAAAGTTCAGTAAACCCAGCATCAACCTTTAACCTCCCATCCAGGAAGTCAAACCACAGCCAGTGAGCCTGACATTTCCTCCGCAGAGCACTTTATTCAGCTAATTAACCCGTTAGCCGGATGACCTGCAACACAAAAGGAGGTGGAAGAAAGGATGAGGAGGACGGCGTTAGAGGACTGACAGAATGGTGCTTTCAGGTTTGTGCAGGTTTTTTTTTTATTTATCAAACCAACGTTCTCTTATCAAATTAATCTTTATCTAATTGGCATAAGTGAGCATGACAATCTGAGCCCTGCCTTCTCCTCTCCTCCTCACACATGTACAAATAACTGAATCAACAGATAAACATTTGCATCAGCAGCAGCTATTAGACTAGTCAGTTATAAACGATTAGCATATTGAATCTTGCATATTTTCCAGTCACCATTTAAAATCTCTGCAGCCTTCTTTTCTCAGCATATTGTGTGAATAGTGTGTGATACTTCTATTATGGGCTTTGCTCAGAGAACAGAAGAGTGTTTTCTATGGTTTTATTGTGCCCTGAGCATAAGGTAAAGCTAGAAGAAAGCCATCTGTCTTCTCTGGCCTCCACGATGTGAAAGGAGCATTTTATTTTACAACAAAAGACGACTCAATGAGATTTCACTGGAGTCGAGCTTTACAGGGCAAGTTGTGTTTCCTCTAATGTCACTGATGCTACTTCCATGCTAACTGTTGCAGGTGAAGTCTGGGACAATAAAGAGCGTCCTCAGTGGCGTGACGAGATGCTGGAATAACAGTCTGTTATACAAAATGAACATTTATTGATTTGTTTTCTGTTTAGTTAATAAGACTACATTCCACATAGTTCTATAGCTAATGCAGCTAATTTATATCTCTTGAAATAGACAAAATACACAGTTTTTTTTCTGCAGCTGATATAAAGATTCCATAATTATTTTTTCAGGAACTTTTCTAAAAATCCAAAATCCAACTTCACAACTTGCATCTGGTTTTTAAAGGTGAAGGATTTCTATTGGCAGAAACTGAATATAACATTAACAAGTATGTTTTCATTCGTGTTTGATCACCTGACAGGAAGAATAATTGTGTTTTCATTACCTTAGAATGATCTACAGAGGGAAGCGGTCTCTGCCATGGACCAGGCTCTCCACAGGCTCACCACAGGCTCTACAGAGAACCTCACTTCACTTCACATTTATTCGGGTTTCGTGGCCACCGTATGTTCTCCCACCCGCTCGAAGGTAGGGTGAGGCAAACCCTGTTCAGTTTACCGCTAGAAGAACGAAATCCTTCACGCTGCTCCTTTAAATAGAAACAGCTAAAGCCAAAGTTTCCTCTATGGTGTCTATATCTGTGCACTGATTTCTGGCATCAGTTCAATTCAGTAGAGCAGCAGAATCTAAAAAGTCTGAGTTTCTGTGAACGCACCAACAAGGACCCCCCCCCACCACCACCACTTTCTACTGTTTTACTGTATTAAAGTGCAAAAACACCAGAATGGTCCTTTAATAAACTGAAACCAGTTAGTCAGAAGCAGCTCGGTGAGGCTGTGAGCTGCCGTTTGTCTTGTCATGGTGCAGTAACCACGGTGACAGTGCTTATTTGTGTGTGTGTGTGTGTGTGTGGTGGAGGAGGAGGGGTTTGAAAGGTCCTTTTTAAGCATGCAAATCAGTATTAATTGCTGTGTAGAGAGAAAATGAAGTGGCATAATTAACAGGCCGATGGGTTGGCCAATCAGACGAAACATCAACAGCGAGGTGAGAGTGGGCGGGTCTGCGGTCGCTGCGTTTGACCGGCCGGGGCGTCACGGAAACACAGACAGGTGTAAAAACAATGGTCGGCCTCCTGTTGTTTGTCATGTGACCTTTGACGCCTCCTGGATAGATGCTGCTCATTATCCCATCAGTGCTGGAAACACAGTGGGAGGAGCCCCCACACAGGTGAGGTCTCTATACCTCTCAATGAATGAATCAATGAAATGTTTGTGCTGAACTGAAGGATGAAGAGCTCCTTTATGTCTCCTCCTTCAGCTAAAAAGCCTCTTGGATTGGCTGGAAATGATGATCTTATAGAATATGATGCATTGCAGATGCAGCTGCCTGCCGTGTTTCTGGATTTGGTTGTTTTCTCACTTTGTGGCATTTTCTACATTGTGAGCATGTGTTCTGGGCTCGGCCAAAGTGTTTTCTTCATTTGCTTGTTTTTTATCTCTTTGCATGTGTTCTCTTAAAGGATAACTTTCGTTTTTTACAACCTGGACCTTATTTGTAGCATTAAATTCGCCCATTTACTCCCCCAGACAACTTTGGTGGCATTTGGAGTCGTTTTGAAGAAATTAGCCCCAGAGGAGCGGCGCGTATATCCGTATAATGCGAGTACTCGGGGCATCCATGCGCAGCCTCTATATAACGCATAATCTGCGTCGAAACTCGTTCATATTCCAATATTTAGTTCTGATATACTGCTGCTATTCCCCTCTGAGCCGGCGGTCGGCTAGTTTAGCTGTAGTTTGGCACAGCTATGGGTGTCTAAATGGTCGTATTTAATGCTAGAAATAAGGTCCAGGTTGTAAAAAACGAAAGTTATCCTTTAAGTGGCAGTGCATTGAGCTCTCTGACAGGTGATGGGTCGTATTGACAGTCAGAGACAGTCAGAGGTCACACAGAGTTGTCTCATTACAGTAACATCACTTGTCCACATCCCTCAAACTGCTGACTGGGCAGGTTTATGACACATGTTTATCATGTGAACAGAGAGGAAGAGACGTTAGATTTAAACCACTTTGTCTCAACACTCTCTCCTCCTCCTCCTCAACATCTGTTACCATGGCACCCATTGGAAAATATTGTCAATCAATCTGCTGGCTCCACCCCCAGCATGAAACACACACACACACTCACACAAAATAAAACTCACACACACACACCCTTGAGCACTGAGTGAGCCATTCATTGAGAGTGTGTGTGTGTCATCATCTTTTCTCATTAATGCAACACACACATTAATGTGCTGCCAGCTACAGAACCGTTATGCTTGTCTCAAATGAAATGAAACACACACACACACACACCTCCACAGTGCAGCCTCTGTTTGTTTTTTGTGTTGTGGTCTCCATGGTAACAGTGAGGTCAACCACCAACAGAGGGCTGATTACCATTAATTATTATTTATAATTATTAAAGACTATCTATCTATCTATCCATCCATCGTTGTTTGGCTGAGGATGATGAAGGCACAATGACCTAATTTTCCCTCCATTCCGGACATTTCCCTCACCCAAACACACATCGAAGCCCACTGTATAACATGTATTCACACACTGAACACAACCTCCTACTTCTGGTCCACAAAGTGACCTGTTACATTAATCATTCAGGATTTATTCCAGCAGTCTTTGCACTCCGCTCTGTTGTATTCGTACAGTTCTGAGCTGTAAACTCTATGTTGTTGTTCATTGTTCTTTTATAAATATTCATATACGGGGTTATTCTTTCACCTACTTTCATGTGCATTGTGTTGGCTGACCCGTCTTTGTCCAGCTCCGTAACGCAGAGAGTTTGAACTTCTTTATTAACATTACAGGAACCGACGGGCTGGTTGAGATCTGGAGTGAATATTGTGAGTCCAACAGTGACCTTGTTCCAGTACAAAGAGAATGGTGCACAATGTTGCGAGTCCAACAGTGACCTTGTGGTGTCCCACAAGTCCTTCTCCCCCCTGTTCAGACAGAACACACACAGTGCAGCTTCTTCCATGCTGATTAGCCACAGAAAGTCCAACCATTGATTTAAGCTGAAACCACTGGACGTCCTAACTGTCCAATTCATAGGAACCGCGTGTTTTGTTTGTATGTTTTGTGCCATTGGGCGGGATGTCTAACATGCATGTGGCTGACATACAGCCACATGCATGTTTGAGATCTTTGACTGTGTACCTCTAACTAAACACCAAAATCAATGAATACATGAATAAATGAGAGCTACATGTCGGAGCAGTGCTGTTTGTGTGCATGCTGTGGAGTCACTATGTGTTAAACAGAAACACTGTGAGCGTCCTCCTCGCTCCCTCCTGTCCTGTCACAGGACTTCAAACTGGAGTCAAATCCCTTCCGTGTACGCGTGTATGCACACACTCGGCCAATAAAGCTGGTTCTGATGAACCTCTGGAGATAAGGACCTGTTGGTTTAACAAGGGGAAAAGTCATCACTGGAGTCATTTATCATCCTCTGATGAATATGAATATCAGAACAGGAATTCATAGAAGTCCGTCAGATAGTCGCTCAGATATCTGTGCGTGGTGGACTGACGCCGCCATCCTTCCAACCAAGTCAGTAATGTGGTTAAAAATGTGCCGTGTTCTCTACGGTCACAACTACTCGATCCCAAAAACATTTGTGTTTGATGCGCCGCTGTTCAGGTATGTGGAGGGCATAAGTTAATTTAAATACAAGATGCTTGTGCTCAAACAGAGGATTCATTCTCAGTGAAGAACCATCCATTATCTATACACCGCTGAATCCTTTGCAGGGTCACGGGGGGGCTGCAGCCTATCCCAGCCATCTCTCGGGCGAAGGCAGGTCGCCAGCCTACCACAGGGCTACACTTATAGACAAACAACCACGCACACCCTACGGACAATTTAGAGTTATCAATTAACCTTTTCACCCACGCGGTGAAAACCCACGCTACACAGGGAGAACATGCAAACTCCACACAGAAAGATCCAGGCGGGATCGAACCGGGGATCTTCTAGCTGTGAGGCGACGCTGCTAACCACCGAGCCACTGTGCAGCCCTCAGTGAAGAACCTTGGAGCTCTAATCTGCCTCTATACCTGCCAAAGAGCAGTGATTCCTTACACGTCTCTGGGGGTCATCAGGTGGACACCTCCCTTCAACAGTCTTTCGCCTACTTAGTCCCACGACACCTCCAGGAGGCTAGGCGGTGAACTCCGGCGTCCCAGAGTCACCCCCCCCCTAGTGCCAGTTCACACTGCTCCTACACAATCCAAACAGCACTGCCACGTTCAACTGACCCAGAGATGCTCCAGGTAGTGGCCAGTACCGATGCTACCATTTAGCTAATGCTAATGCTAACCGCTATTTGCTAAGAGGAACAGAAGAAGACAATGCAATTCCAATGCTACCATTTAGATAATGCTAATGCTAAATGCTAACCGCTACCTGCTAAGAGGAACAGAAGAAGACAATAAAGCTAGATTCACCTATACTGTTAATGTTAACTGCTAGGTGCCAATGCTAACTGCTATGATACTATCATACTACCACCGCTTTAGCTATTGTTAGCTGCTACAATGCTACCACAGGCCTAGATGCCACATGTATAAATTGTTTGGGATTTTCAACCTAAAGTGGATTTTGAAGTCACAGTGAAGTTAGAGTGTCGAGCGTAGAAAGTGGTGATGCATTTCCTGCTGGAAGGCCACCACACAGGGCACTTTATCACGGTTTCTCCACATTTCTTTATCACATTTTCCTCTCTAAAACGGCACCGCAGAGTGGCCTGCATCATGCTTTCTCCACTGGAGGGGCAGCACAGAGGGCACTGAGTCACATTTTCTGCCCTGTAAGAGCACCCATTAGTGCTCTGCATCAGCAGTCCACAGCGGCAGAGACCGTCTATGAGAAAATACGTCGTGAAACAGAGGTTTGTGGAAGCCGGTAAATAGAGCTGGACTTCGACTGCATCACCTGTGAAGATGCTCCGCCGCGGCTGCCGTCCTCCTTACTACGACTGCGACTATCGTTCCCCGTGAGTGAACGCACAGAAAAGCTGTCAAACTGTTATTCATGCTCAGTTTCATTTGAATTCATTATTGATAAATGGTAACTGACCAGTGCCAGGACCTCATGAATAACTGAGAGCTCTCTCGAGACATTCTGCATTTATGCTGAGACCAGGATCTTCTAGAGCATCCTTGATCCCACTTACAGCCGCGTTTCTAATAAAGAAACCTCATTTTCTGCTTTGCATTGACAGAAGTGATTTACTACACTCATGTATTTAATGGCACGAAATGAAATTACCTCAGCCCTCGTCCGAAAGTCATCTGGGAATGAACTGTATTCACTGCAGATCAATAACCATCACGTTAGAAAATGCTATCAGTCAGTGGTTGTGTCATGTTGTCATTGTTGTTCCGTCTGGCATGAAATCCCAGTCTGGAAACGCGACATGTGCACTGCATGCTGGAGAGACTTCACTGGACTGGAGAGGTTTGAAACCAAACTTACTGAGATATCGGAGCAAATTTCAGCCTCATGTTCTGTTTAAACGTGTATTTTATGTAAGGGATAATGCCCGACGAGGTGTCCATTATCAGAAATGAATGGACGACGCAGAGGTGTGAACCGTCCGATGTGAAGGGCATTTTCCCGCTTATTCCATGGTCACTTATGAAAAAAATAGTCAATCAATTATGAATACCTTAATGTTATTTTTTAACGTTAAAATCTGTTTAAAAAGTTTTTCACAAGAAGCGGCTGAGCGGACTATTTAATGTCTCTCGTTGTGACGCGTTGCCAAGGTAACCAGCTCTGGCCACAGAACCTGCAGCTCAGTCGGCCGCAGCTCTTATATTAGGCCTGATCAGTGGAGGGAAGTGAGATGATTGCTTAAAGTTATGTTACGTTACAAAGTATCATTTCAGAGGACAAGTGCGCCTCTTACCGCTCGTGTTTGTCCAGAGGATGATGCGAAAATTTGTTTCAAAGAATCAAAGTCCACAGATAGTTTCCTAAATCGTTTCTATAGCAAGAAATAGCCTCACTCTGATCATTAAATGGGTATCCAGCGAGTAAGTCAATCGTTTTTATAAATATTATCCACAATTCATTCTGATCATTAAATGTGTATAAACTGGCAGCACTGTATTCTCCTCCTTCCTTAGTCGACTGGACAGACGCATAAAACAGTCGCAAAATGTCACTGGGAGTAGTGGCAGTGTAGCTCTCAAAGTTGATGTCCATGTTTTTTCTGAGCTAGGAAGTCTCTAAATGTTTTAACTGCCCATTTCGTGGTTTTCTTCATGTTTACCTCGTCCTTTTCATCCTCTAAATTGTTCAGTTCCTCCAGGGTCACCTCCTTGTGTCGCATCTCCTTCTTATATTCTCTTCTCTCTTTCTCTTCTGCTGCTTCCCAGTCTTCAAAATGATCAAATTCACCAAATAGGTTAAATGAAACTATAAAATCGCTCATGTTTTGTCTACTGTCTTGCCGTTGTGATAAATAAACTGTGAAATAACGTATGTTAACGTATGTTCTGAGTTTCTGTTGCCACGGTTACCAACTAGCGTTTGAGCCAGCGCAATAATTTAGAACAATCGGGCTATTTGACCGGAACTTCTTTTATAGGTGTCCTATAACACTTTTTAACGGACACCCTGCAGCCAATCAGAATCGAGTATTCACCCAGACCATGGTATAATTAGATTTTTGTCACCGTCTGAGCTGTTTATGAGTCCTATAACCTCCCCCATGTGACACAATGTTTATTTCACCACATAACACACAAGTGCTGGACAGACAAACAGCATGCACTGATTTGACCTGGAGCAAAGGTCAGAGAGTCATTAAAACAGTTCTGGGGCAAGCTGGTCTTAGTTGTGCAGATATTGGTTTAGCATGAAAACTACTTGGTGAAGGTTTTATGGCTTTATGGAGCTTTATACTGAGTTTCAGCTCAGCGACTTTGCTGTTTTGTTTCACTCTCAGTGTCATTTTTGTCTGCAGCAGGCAGCTGATTTCAGAGAAGAAGCTGTAAAACTGCTCAGCTAGCTGCTCAACACAGGGGAGCATTCATCAGGAGTTGGTGGAGGCCAAAAGCAGAGCTAAAAGAGAGAGAACACTGGACTGACGTTCATCAGGTTACACAAATGTGCCCCCAAAGTCACATGAAACAAGTTTCGTAGCGCAAAGATCAAAGTCTTGCAGCTTCCACCTCACTTCATGTGTATTGCTCCACAGTATTTTTGTGTATTTGTCAGGACACTTGCACTGACAGTATATCACACGTTGCTCTTCTGTAGGTCTGCAGGGGCCACTATGTTCTTCTTTGCTGGATGTACAGAAAAGGAATAGTCTGAAATTTGTATTCTTGCCTACGGTTACATGCTCAGACTGATACCACTCTCGTGTCTGTGCAGTGCATATGAAGCTACAGCCAGGAGACGTTAGCCTAGCTTAGCATAAAGACTGGAAACGGGGAATCAGCTAGTTCACTTATTAAAATGTTGCATGATGTTTGTTTAATCTGTATGAAATTGGATGAGTAAAAACACCTGTTTGCCATTTTAAGGTGGTAACCAGTCACTTCCTGGAGTCTCCACTGGTTGCCAAGCAACTAATGTTAAATTAATGGTGAAAATATAGGTGAACATACTGTATGTAGGTATATAAACATAGAAATAGTGTTTTGCTGCAAGCATTCCTCATAAAAGCATGTTAAGCATCATCAGAAAGCATTAAGAGCTGAGCTGTGGCTGTTGGTCACTCTATCCAATGACCTGTCAATCAGTTTGTGGGAGACGGCAGTATCCAATCATGTGAGCTGAGCTCTAGCTGTGGGCGGGGCTACAGTTTGATTTACAGATCACAGGATGGATGTGATCAGATGCTGCAGCAAAAAACAGATAAAGAACACACACACACGCATGCACGCATGCACGCATGCACGCACACACACGCACACACACTCTTTTAGAGGCCATTTTGTTTCTGGGTCGCTGCTAACAATATGGCTGTCAGGATGACTGACAGCTTCCTGTGAGGTGGATTGTGGCATCAGGTGACAACTGACAGTGTGTGTGTGTGTGTGTGTGTGTGTGTGTGATACCATCAACAAATCAACAAGTGTAATCCTGTCAGGAGTTGACATGTCAAGATGCGCTGACAGCATGACACACTGATGTGCTGTGGTCTGATTTTGTTTGTGTGTGTGTGTGTGTGTGTGTGTGTGTGTGCTTTTCTTGGAGAACAGAAGTTTTGCTGTTGCTCATCTGCAGAAATGCTGAGAACCAGAAACATGAGCAATACTACATTGACAATAAATATCCCTGAAATCTGAATGAACGACACTTTGGCTGACACAGGCGGCCATGTTTGTTTGCTTTTCAAAGAACGTCTTTCATCGGTCTTTCTGACAATCTAAATGATATAAGTTGCTGTTGGCAGCATCTCCTGATAACTCTACTGCTAAGCTTAATGCATGGAGCTCTGACTTGCAGGAGGAACTGACAGTGGAACAATGGAGCACAGCCTGTAAGGTAGCCCAATCACAGACGAGTAACACACGTCTAAAATTACTACAATTTAATTGGCTAATGAGGGTGTACATTACACCAGAAAAAATAAATTTAACATGCAGATACCTGATTTCTGCAACAGATGCGGAGGAGATAAGGGTACATCGTTTCATCGTCTATGGTCCTGTACAGAAGTAAATGAATTTTGGGAGGTAAGAGCCGTATTACAGGAGATTTTATCAATAGAGTTAGTGCTTCAAAGAAATGTCGTATATAATTACATATATTTTAAAAGATAAGCAAGAAATGTTTTAGAAAGTGTGGGGGGTTATATTTGGTATATCAAGAACAAAGATTTGTCTAACTTGCTGAGCGAAACTGGGACAACATAACTCCTCCCAGTACAGGACCACAATCAGGAGCTGCACTTTATTTTTCTTTTCTATTTCTTCTCTCACCTCATGATTCTGAATGTAGCCAGTGTCTGTTTATTTGTTTGTTTACCGTTAAATATGTGTGTGCAACCTTGATATATCTGCAAAAAACTTCAATAAATATATTGTTTAAAAAAAAGTTTCTGGAGTTTACCTTCTATCAGTGGCGTGCACAGAGGGGGGGCAGGGGGGGCGACCGCCCCCCCTCGTGGCCCAATTGTGGAAAAACGCGTGCTAAAGTGCCCTCTTGGACACCAAAACGCGTGCTAAAGTGCCCTCTTGGGCACCAAAACGCGTGCTAAAGTGCCCTCTTGGACTCCAAAACGCGTGCTAAAGTGCCCCCAGGAGCCAAAACGCACATTAAAGTGTCCTCTTGGATGCCAAAACGCGTGCTAAAGTGCCCCCATGGAGCCAAAACGCATGCTAAAGTGCCCTCTTGGACTCCAAAACGCGTGCTAAAGTGCCCTCTTGGACGCCAAAACGCGTGCTAAAGTGCCCCCTGGGAGCCAAAACGCGTGCTAAAGTGCCCCCTAGGAGCCAAAACGCACATTAAAGTGCCCTCTTGGACTCCAAAACGCGTGCTAAAGTGCCCTCTTGGACGCTGTTTATTTGTTTGTTTACCGTTAAATATGTGTGTGTAACCTTGATATATCTGCAAAAAACTTCAATAAATATATTGTTTAAAAAAAAAGTTTCTGGAATTTACCTTCTATCAGTCGCGTGCACAGAGGGGGGGCAGGGGGGGCGACCACCCCCCCTCGTGGCCCAATTGTGGAAAAACGCGTGCTAAAGTGCCCTCTTGGGCACCAAAACGCGTGCTAAAGTGCCCTCTTGGACACCAAAACGCGTGCTAAAGTGCCCTCTTGGACGCCAAAACGCGTGCTAAAGTGCCCCCTGGGAGCCAAAACGCGTGCTAAAGTGCCCCCTGGGAGCCAACACTCACATTAAAGTGCCCTCTTGGACTCCAAAACGCGTGCTAAAGTGCCCCCTGGGAGCCAAAACACGTGCTAAAGTGAAGTCCTTTTCGTTCCTGCTCTTCAAAAAGTCTTTCTATATTTTAAGACAAATCAGCTCCACTCCAGCAGCTGCTTTGAGAAGCTGAGACTTTTAAACAAAGCTAAACAACGTTTAGTTTGTGAGCTCAGAGAAAAACTACAAACATGGCGACATGTGAATTTGGTTTTGTCCATACCCATAAAACTCACTGACACTCTCCTCTAAAGTCGTTTTACCTGTTACCTGTTCAACTCTGTGTCCTGCTGCTGTTATAAACACGGACTGACCCCTCGACTCGCTCGTACGCTCGCTGTGGTTCATCCCACGAATGTCTCGGGCTTATGGGTAATTGTCAGGGAAGGTGGGAATATAGGGGAACTAAGGGGTTGAACCCAAACGCAGACACAAGGGACGTAGATATAAATTAACAATTAACAATTTATTTAACACAAAGAAAACCAGAGTAAACCAAAACTCAGGGAACCATGAATACAGACACACGAGGGTAACGGGGTTCATACAGAGAACGAAGACAACACCGGGGAACAATGAATAAACACAGAACACGCAAACTCAACGGAGCGGGGAAAAGACTAAGACAACACAAGAAACTCACCAACACAAAACTTGACTATTGACAAAGACACGACTAGGAACAAACTATCAATGTATAAAATAAAGAACAGACAACGCTCCCGAAGGAGGAAGAACAAACGGCTATGAAAGACCTCAAGAACCAAACTAACAACAACAGAAACAAAAATCACTCCTGAAAACTCGGAGGAAAATAACACTATATGAAATAAAAACTAAACAAAAGAACAATCTAAGAACTGAAAATCGGCTAAAACTAGCAGTAACAAAACAACAAAACTAGACCACAGAAATAACAACTAAACAATCACTCACCTGGAACAGTACACAGACAATCTAAGGGACAAAACACAGACATGAACAGAGGCACAGACATGGACAAAGATGACGCAAATCAATAAGGGAAACGCAGACAGCAAAGTGACGCAGACAACGACCCGACAAAGACTGGGGGGAAGACACAGACTTATATACACAGGGTGGGAAAAACAGGAAGTAAAGTAAACAAAGAAACATAACATAAACCTTCAAAATAAAAGAGGATGTGACACAAACCAGACAAAGACAACCCAACATCAATTATGACAGTAATGAAGAGCATACAGAAAAACAATGATATTAGATCTTTGTTCAAAAAGCGTCCGTCTTCATCTAAACATTGGAGGTGTTGATGCACAGTGACAGACTGTTGAGAAGGGCTGCGTTCCAACACTGTATGTGTAGTTTTTATTTTTCAGGATGAGGTTTCTGACTCCTGGAACAAAACCTGGAAGTTCTGGTTATGAATTGTGAGCTGAAACATTTCTTCTGTGTTATTTATTGTCTGAAGCTGGGTCAGTATCACTGTGGCATTTATAGTCTGAACAATAAGCTGAGAGGTATTTCACTCAGAGGAAACTGGCTTTTACCATCTCTCCCAGATGCTTTGAATGCAGCGTGAGTTCCAGAGCGTGAGGTGCGAGGGGGGCTTGATGGGAGATGGAGGCCTTTCTGCCTGCGGCCCTGTTAGAGCACAGGCCCGTAGTCTGATTCCCACGGGCGCTCATTAGAGAGCCGCCACTCAGAAAACACACCTGCCGGCAGCCAATGAGACGCTGCCCCGCAACCCACACAGGTCCCGCCTACACACGGACCGACGCTAACACGCTCGCTAACAGTGCTTAAACAAACACACACCTTCAGAGCTGTGAGCGGGGTCTGTTCAGAGTGCGGCCTCCTGGTGCTAAACAATACAATCAAACTATTACAGGCAGACAGAGTGGACATCTTCATCTGTGATGGAGGAGAGTCTTCCTCAGTGCAGCCATCAGACATGAAGGAGCAGCTCAGTGTCTGTCTCTACATCACAACTACAGCTGCATGTTCCGTCTCCTGCAAGCTGCTGCTGCAACTCCACCATGTGAACCACGTCCTGATCACCATTTAAAAGCTTCATTTTCCACCTGTCTGACGAGGGGCGGGGCCACACGCCCTTATTTGGAGGGAAAAGTGATGGTGGCATCCTGTCTGAGAGGAAAACTGTAAGTGTGATGAGGGGAGAGGAGAGTGAAATAGAGAGAGAGAGGAGGGAGGAGGTGATGGAGGGAGGAGAGGTCAGAATTCCTTTCATCTCTCCATCTCGACTTCAAAGGCGACATCGATGCTGCTTTGATTCCATCAGCACCTCCTGTTTGAGGAGGAGGAGGAGGAGGGAGAAACAGGTGGAGGAGGAGGGGGAGGACTGGATCCACATATTGACTCTTAGTGTGTGTCTATATTGTTTTCCACGTGTCTGTAATGAATCTGTGTCTGAATCTGCAAACGCAGACCTGTAGAAAACCAACCAGAGACCCAGTCTGACGGGGATCTGGTCTGAACAGATCTGAGGACCCTGAGACAAAGTCCGCAATACGGTCGACACTGGCAGCATGACCCCCTCGCCAGAATGAATGCTGCTATTTTACTTTCTGCGATGCACAGACACATGAAACTGTGACAGCGCCGTGGTTCAGGTCTGGTCGGGTTCAGGCACAAAAACCGCTTTGTTAGGGTTCAGAAAAGACCACGACTCGGCTTTAAACACCCGGTTTGGAGGCTACAATCATGGCTGGAAAGAGTCCAGAACACAGCATTCTGTCCTGGTGACTCTGGACAGCAGCATGACGCTCCGAGTCACCAGCATGTGTTCCAATAATCAATCAATCAATCAATCAATCAATCAATCAATCGATCAATCAGTCAGTCAGAGAGGGACTATTTTCACGTGAGCAGTCAGTCCTCCTGTTTCCTCTGTGGTGATCAGCGTCCACTCATCACATTACTGCATATTCAGACCAAAAATAAAAATGGCAGAATGTGTAAAGGACGCAGGAGGTCCAGTTTGAGGAGCAGGTTCAGGATCCTGAAGCTTTATCAGACCCCTCACAGCGTTTTAGAATCTCTGAGAGTTGCAATGAACACCATCATGTCACTGTCAGTGTCGGCTTAAACGCACGCGGCATTCAAACATATTCAAACGACCCGGCTCAGGTGGACCTGTCTCTGGCTCAGGTGGACCTTTCCCCGGCTCAGGTGGACCTGTCCCCGGCTCAGGTGGACCTTTCCCTGGCTCAGGTGGACCTGTCCCCAGCTCAGGTGGACCTGTCCCTGGCTCAGGTGGACCTTTCCCCGGCTCAGGTGGACCTGTCCCCGGCTCAGGTGGACCTTTCCCTGGCTCAGGTGGACCTGTCCCCGGCTCAGGTGGACCTGTCTCTGGCTCAGGTGGACCTTTCCCCGGCTCAGGTGGACCTGTCCCCGGCTCAGGTGGACCTGTCTCTGGCTCAGGTGGACCTTTCCCCGGCTCAGGTGGACCTGTCCCCGGCTCAGGTGGACCTTTCCCTGGCTCAGGTGGACCTTTCCCCGGCTCAGGTGGACCTGTCCCCGGCTCAGGTGGACCTGTCTCTGGCTCAGGTGGACCTTTCCCTGGCTCAGGTGGACCTGTCTCTGGCTCAGGTGGACCTGTCTCCGGCTCAGGTGGACCTGTCCCCGGCTCAGGTGGACCTGTTCCCGGCTCAGGTGGACCTGGCTCAGGTGGACCTGTCTCTGGCTCAGGTGGACCTTTCCCTGGCTCAGGTGGACCTGTCCCTGGCTGAGGTGGACCTGTCTCTGGCTCAGGTGGACCTGTTCCCGGCTCAGGTGGACCTGGCTCAGGTGGACCTGTCTCTGGCTCAGGTGGACCTTTCCCTGGCTCAGGTGGACCTGTCCCTGGCTGAGGTGGACCTGTCTCTGGCTCAGGTGGACCTGTTCCCGGCTCAGGTGGACCTGGCTCAGGTGGACCTGTCTCTGGCTCAGGTGGACCTTTCCCTGGCTCAGGTGGACCTGTCTCCGGCTCAGGTGGACCTGTCCCCGGCTCAGGTGGACCTGTCTCCGGCTCAGGTGGACCTGTTCCCGGCTCAGGTGGACCTGGCTCAGGTGGACCTGTCTCTGGCTCAGGTGGACCTTTCCCTGGCTCAGGTGGACCTGTCCCCGGCTGAGGTGGACCTGTCTCTGGCTCAGGTGGACCTGTTCCCGGCTCAGGTGGACCTGGCTCAGGTGGACCTGTCTCTGGCTCAGGTGGACCTTTCCCTGGCTCAGGTGGACCTGTCCCCGGCTCAGGTGGACCTGTCTCCGGCTCAGGTGGACCTTTCCCTGGCTCAGGTGGACCTGTCCCCGGCTCAGGTGGACCTGTCTCTGGCTCAGATGGACCTGTTCCTGGCTCAGGTGGACCTGGCTCAGGTGGACCTGTCTCTGGCTCAGGTGGACCTGTCCCCGGCTCAGGTGGACCTGGCTCAGGTGGACCTGTCTCCTGCTCAGGTGGACCTGTCCCCGGCTCAGGTGGACCTGGCTCAGGTGGACCTGTCTCCTGCTCAGGTGGACCTGGCTCAGGTGGACCTGTCTCTGGCTCAGGTGGACCTGTCCCCGGCTCAGGTGGACCTGGCTCAGGTGGACCTGTCTCTGGCTCAGGTGGACCTGTCTCCTGCTCAGGTGGACCTGTCCCTGGCTCAGGTGGACCTGTCCCTGGCTCTGGTGCTTCCTGCTGCATGTAAACATGTTCATACTGACGAGCTCGAATCATCTCCTGACTGATGTGATTAAAGGAAGCACGAAAAAGTTTGGCGTCGTCATCAAGGCCGTTTGTCGAGAGAGCGGCGGTGACTCCGACCTGCTCCCTGCTTTCATTGCAGAAACGATAATTAGCAGAAAACATTCGACAGTCTGAAGCGTCTGACAAAGACGTGGAGGACGTTCACGTCGGTCCTTGAGAGACAAATCTAACTTTTTCATTTGAAGTGAATTAATTCAGAGAAGACTGATGACAGTTTGATGACTCAAACATAATACACACACGCACGCACGCACACGCACGCGCGCACACACACACACACACACAGTACATTAACGCCTCAACTCTCTGTTTCTCTCCTCTAAGTCAGGTTTATCTTTATTTTACTTTGTAAATATTACGATGGATTTTCTGCCATCTTTAAATACTGAATCACTTTGTCACTGTTTGTTGTCATTCAGGTAAAAGCATTTTTTAGGGACTGACCTGTATTTACAGGAATGTTTACATATTTAAGGGAAGAAAAAAACAAGAAATCAAGAAGGCGTCACAGGAGAGTAAAGAAACTCTGTCCTGGCCTCCAGCTGTTCCCTTCTGCTGTGTTTTATTTGTCATTTTCTTGATTTTCTTTTGTTTTGTTGTTTTGTTAAATTGACTTATTTTTAGATACGACTCTGGCACGTTGTCCTCGTCTCTGTTAGCCTTGAGACACCTGTACATGTGAATGTCCTTAAACTTCTCACTTCAACACATTCTGTCACTATTATTACTATGACTGATGTTAATGTATTAATTCAAACTATTTTTTGTTTAGTTTTATGATTTATTAATTTGTTTGCTTCTCTTTTAAAGGTTCCCTGTGAAGCTCTTGTTCTATGAGTGAGTCCTGTTTGTTTTGAGTACGAGGTTACGCAGTCTGCCGGTGGGAAACCATTTGATTTATTTCATTAAATAAAGTAAATAACAAAGCTGTACACATAATGAAGAAAAGTGCACAGGGTGCTGCAGTCGTACTCGTACTGTGTCGTGTTTACGTGTTTCTCTCATCGGTGAAAATGCTTCAGCATCATGTGACAGGTGTGCAAACAGGTGTGCACCTGCCCACAGAGGCGAAAAAGTTTTTACAAGAAAAATGACTCAAACCATCATCAACCAATCAGTCAACCCACTGATTAATGAAGGAATCATTTCAGCCGCTCTTGTATAAAGTGTTAAAGTGTAAAATCATATTTTATAAACCTTTGTTTTATTTCCACAAATCTTCATTAGCAAAGTAACTAAAGCTGTCAGGTAAATGTAGTAAAGTATTTCCCCTCTGAGCTGTGGTGGGATGGAAGGAGAAGGTGACACAGAAATACAAGTAAGTATAAGTACAAGTACCTCAAATTTAGGGCTGGCTATCGATTCAGATTTTAAGAATCGATTCGATTCTGCAGTCAGGGGGCGTGGCCAAAGTAACAGCGGTATTCCACTCTCTGCGTGCCGTCATCCTTTTACTGGCGCGTGCAGTCAGCTGTCAACCTGAATAATAAAATGACTATTTCTCTGAACAATGAAAAAATATTATATATATATAATAGCCAATTAAAATATTAATCAAACGTGGTTAATGTGATTTCTGCTCCTGACCCTCAGCGCACAGCGTCTGCACATCAGCGCTGTGCGCCGTCACCTGCATCTTTACGCAGGATCAGCTGTCATCTGTGAGCGCGCGGTGTTTGTTTCAAAACAAACTACAAACTAAAATAAAATACGTTTTAAATAAAAGCTCATTAATTATTTTCAGGAGCCGCATCAGAGGGATGAGAGAAAGCCGCGGGTTACCGACCCCTGATCTAGTGGATGCGTAACGCAACCCCAGACACCACAGGACGGTAGTTTCTGTCTATGCGCCTTATAATGCGGTGCGCCCTATATATGAAAAAAAGTTTTAAAATAGGCCATTCATAGGAGGTGCGCGTTATAATCCGGTGCGCCTTATAGTGCGGAAAATACGCATATAAATGTATAAAAAAATCGATTTTTTTTAAAATAAATTGAGAATCGATTTAAAATCGGCGGATCGATTTTTTCAACCCAGCACTACTCAGATTAGTTCCTGTGTACAGTATCTGAGTACCTGTACTCTGTGACATGAAAGCAGTTTTACAGGCAGTAAAATATTCCCTGTGAAAGCGTCTCAGTCTGCTGAGACTGTGAACGTTTCCCGTTCAAACCAAACAGCTCAAACGTCGTCTTCAGGTGCGTTTGCTCAGCGTCGTCTGTCAATAAGGAGCATCATTATTACAACATGAACAGTCTCCATGAAAACACACAGCGCCTCTTTATTTTGCGGGTAATTAAAAGTAAACTGTTTGGAAACAGACCTGATTTCTCTTCAGGCTCTGCACACTGTTTGACTCCCGCTGCCACGCTAAGTCAACAGGGCGAATCCAGCACAGTAATAGATTTCCTTCATTAACTCCTATCACAGATATATCGAGCCAGAATTAATAGAATTACAGATGAAGTTCTGCACTGTACAGGCAGCAGAGCGGATCGTCTGCTCCCAGCTGCTGTCTTTCTCCTCGTCTGTCAGTCACTCTGAGACGGAAACCAAGAAAAGACAAACAATGAAATGTCTCTGAAGTCACCACAAGGAAAGTTTTTTATTTTTCTACATTTTCTACCTTCTATTCGTCTGTGTGGGCTGATTTTTTTTATGTTCTGTTATCTGCCACTCTTCATTCGCAGACGTCTGTCCATCACAGTCACACTTCTGCTTTCAAACATCATCATCGTCTTTTTGTGTTTGACATAATGATTGACTGATAGATGCTGATCCTGCGTGAGAATCTAACACTGAGAATCCCCCCAAAACTGGGAAGATCCACAGATTTTACACGTCAAAGTGTGTTTCCTGGTCTGATTTGAGCTCTGCTTCATGTTTGGAAGTCGTGTCAAGTCGTCAGTCTGGTAAATGGCCTCGAGTGATGTCACTTGAGTCAGCGACGGTTGAAGCAGACCTCTGCAGCTGCTGCAGGCTACATTAGCCGTTGCTTAGCTGTTGCATTGTGGGTAATGTAGGCACCAGGTCTTATCAATACAAAAAATGACACCTCTGGTTCTCCTGCATCCTGTAGAGAAGTCTGTCACACGATATGAGCGTCACACAACTCTGATTCAATAAAGTTGGGAAGCTGTTTGAACGTAAATAAAACAGGAAGTGACACTTTGCTGATTCTGTTTGACATCAAATGAACTGAAACCAGCACAAAAACAATCCATTCAGTGTTTGACCTTTTTCTTAATGTACAACGTCAAACACTCGATGACGATAATAACAAACACACGTGACAGAATTTAGCACGAAAACACCACTGAAAACACCAAACAGACGCTAACAGAAGCTAATGCGTTAATGTAAAATATGTAGGTTAACAACCGCATTAATATAAGCATGGTAATATGATAAAACAGACGTAATCCAAACACAAGTATTTATGGATTTGGTGTCAGAGCTCACGGGGGTCCAGTAATCCTCTAACACAGACAGATGTTGACCCCCACCCCCTTCACTAACATGTTTTAAATCAGTTTATGATCTGTATTTAATCTCCGTTCAGGATCCCAACTGAACTCTCTGACATTTTATTTCCCTCAGGACGAAAACTCACCCGAGGCTCAGGACTTGTTTACTCAAACTTCACTGTGATGTTTGACCTGTAAAACAAGACGGCGTCTTTTAAAGGTCGTCGGATCTGCGAATCTGTCAATAACATGTCGGCCTTTTCATTAAAAACCTTTTACAAACAGTATTTATCACACGGTTAACAGGAGCTTTAAGGCGACCTGCAAAGGTTTTGTTCAGAATCTGTAACATGTTAAATTCAGGCTTCACCTGTGGGCAGGCTGAAAGGTTCCCTGCGGAGTTTCTGACCTTATTTAATTAAAAACTGGGTGCATAGAGCCGGATCTCATCCTTTGTGTCTCAACAATCCTCCAACAAAAGGTTTTAAGAAGCAGCTTAAACAGGTTTTTTAAGACAAATTAAAAAAAAAAAACAAAATTTAAACAGGATTCTTTGGATTTTTGATTTTTCAACATGGACGGAGACGAACTGAGAGTAGCTGTCAGTTTCTATAGATTTTATGTAAAAATAATTTACATTTAAAAGATTTTTTTCGATTTAAATTGCAATAATTGTTTCATATTCATTTGTTTGGATGCAAAGTTTATGTAACTTTATTGATAACTGTATGTAAATGTGAATGCAGACAATGTTGAATACAAGTATACGTATATACGTGTATATATGTACATATATACGTGTATATATATGTATATACATATATATGTATATATATACACATATATGTATATATGTATATGTATATATACGTATATATATGTATATGTATATATATATATATATATATATATATATATATATATATATATATATATATATATATATACATACATATATATATATATGGACCCCAGGAAGAGAACTACCAAGGATCCCCATTAAAAAAACAAACAAACTCTGGTCCAGAGAAATCCTAATGACTCTGATGATTCTTCTCCTCTAGTGCCACCATGAGGCTGACATTTTTGGTTTCGAGCTAAAGGTCTAAGCAGCTATCGGATGGATACGACCAAAAGCTAAAGATCAAACACGAGTCAGCAATCTCAACTGTGCTTTGTGTATAATGCTAATTAGCAAGTGTTAGCAGGCTAACATGCTAAGCTAAGAAGATGAAAATGCATCTAAGATGAAGATGACCATAGTAAACACACCTGCTAAACAATAGCATGCGAGCATGCAATAGTCAATGTGAGCATGCTGATGTTAGCATTTTAGCCTCACAGAGCAGCTAGCATGGCTGCAGTTCATACTTTATATGTTTTCTTTCTTACACTCTTTTCTGCTCGTGTAGTCATAAACAGATCTGCCAACATGCTGGAGTATTCCTTTGACAGCGTGCACACACTTTCCTAAAGACTCTGTGTGTGTGTGTGTGTGTGTGTGTGTGTGTGCTCGCGTTGGAAGCAGGCCTGGTCCCTGTGTCCAACCATCACACAGTGTGTGAGGGGTTCAGGACTGTCCCACTGTGAAATCACAAACTGCTGCAGGGCTCGCTCAAACTTTCTCAGCCCTTCATGCTCACTTTCTGAACTCCTGCAGCTCTGCACACTGAGCCTGTGGGACTTACCCACAATCCAGTGCTCTGATGTTGAAAACGACACAGGGGATAACAGGCAAAGTCCGAAACACCCAGAAAATATACACTGTATATGTATTGCAAGATATTTGTGTTTGGTTGTGTCTGGTTCTTGAGTCTGTGAAGAAAGGTTAGAATTTGATTTCATTTTGATTTCATCATATATACGTATACATATATATATACACACATATACTGTGTACATGTAGGCTAGAGAGCTGCTGGGAAACACGTTTTTTTTTTTATTAACTGGTTGCATTTTAACGCAAACAGCAAAGGAGAGAGTACGTGAGCAGGAAGCAAGCCTTCATTTCCTACTTGTTTGATTACGTACAAAAGTAGAAAGAAACAACCTCAAATCACTCAGCAGATCTTTGCAACTTTGTCGCTACGTTACCTTTGCGTTCATTCATTCTATCATCATTCCACAATAAAAACAAATAAAAACAGGACGAGTAGCCTGATCCTCCCAGTTCTACAACACAAACGGGATGATGATCCTGGTTTAAGTCCTGTGGCTCCTGAAACTTGGTTGAAAAGATTTTATCAGACTCATCTCTGCTGGATCGCTGTTATGGAGGAGCCTTGAGGTAGAAGTCGAGAGCGTTAGGTGGACGGCATCATCGGCAGAGACCCATTAACGATCTGAATCTGTTTGCTTGTACAGAAACTTCAGAGAAAAGTTTTTTCCTCCAACTTCCCAGAATTGGAAAATGTTCCCCTCCATCTATGTTCTCTCTTTTAGAAAATGAAGGAAAATGTGGAAATCAAACAGGGGAGAGAGGGGTGAGGGACCCTGGGATGAGGGTTAGCGCTGTCAGCTAACCTTTAGCCTCGGGTGGCGCTGAGCTGTTGTCTGTTGCTGTTGTCCTAATGAGAGCGGCGGCGTCGAGATGTGCAGCTCGGTTTCTGCCGGTCGGCACAAAAACACCCATTAGTTTGGGTAATGGGTTTGGTGGGAGACCTCGCTCACATTTACAGTGTTTGACCTCTGACCTCTGAGTGCTCTGAGCTGCATCGTCAGACGGAGGGAGGGTTTTCAGAGACGAAGGCTGCGGCCGGGAGGGCGGGTCCAGGGGAACGCCTGGCTCGGCCTGGCCACTTCGTATCGCCTCTGAATGGATAAATAATTAGCTGTGTTTCTCTCGCCGTCCTCCCACACAGGGCGAAAGTCGCCGCTCCTCACCTCGCTCTGCAGCAGAAGAAGAAGAAAACAGGACTGCAGTCTGAGATGCATTCAGGAAGAGTGCGAAATCACAACGCTGCTGCTGCTGCTCCCTCCTCTCATCCTCCTCCCTCACAGCTGACCCTCATTGGAAATGGACCAGCTGGGATTCACAGAAACGCCGCAGCTTCACAGGCGAGAGGCCACAGAAAACTCGAACAGAGGAAGAACGTGGTGCCTTTCAGACGGGGGTGGGTGGAATTTCACCCGAATGGTTCCCTCACAGATCCGATTGGTCGTCCGTCTCCCCCGCTGTCACTGGACTGCCTGACGTGACGTTAAACGGCCGTTCAACATCTTCACCTCCACCTGCTCTCCCTCTCTACACTTCACAGTAACCTTGCTCGCCCACTGATGCACAGAGTGACCGCAGACAGAGGAGGGGCCCACAGCGGGACCTGAACCGTCCACGTTTGATCTGCTCATCCGGATACGCAAAACTAACACCGCTGAAAATGTGCCAAAAATATTCCAGCTGCAGCTTCATCTGCTCCCTGTGAGGTGGGGGAGGAAGCGTCGCAGAGAGGAAGCAGTTCGGAGGAAAGAATAAAACAAACAGAGTCGGAAAAAATGAGCAATGACGCTTACGTGTACACGAGCGAGGCTGAATGACATCTCCTCCTCGAAAGAGGAGAAAGCGTTTCGGTTAGAAAAACAGATAAATGAAACACCTTCGGAAGGAAGCAAGGCTAGAGGGATGCTTCCTAGTTTAGGAGCAAGGACACTTTGGTGGAAGAAGGATGCATTGATTTGGAACAAATATGCAAGTGAAACAGTTGTTGTATGTTTAAAGAATAAGTAAGAATGAAGCGTGGGAGCAAAACAGAGCATAAACCCTTCATGAGACGTGAGGTGGGAAAAAAAAAGGTGATGGTTGGACAGGGGCGTGCACGGGGGCTAAACGCGTGCTAAAGTGCCCCCTGGGAGCCAAAACACGCTCTAAAGTGCCCTCTTGGGAGCCAAAACACGCGCTAAAGTGCCCTCTTGGATTCCAAATCGCGTGCTAAAGTGCCCCCTGGGAGCCAAAACACGCGCTAAAGTGCCTCCTGGGAGCCAAAACACGCTCTAAAGTGCCCTCTTGGACTCCAAATCGCGTGCTAAAGTGTCCCCTGGGAGCCAAAACACGCGCTAAAGTGCCCTCTTGGATGCCAAAATGCCTGCTAAAGTGCCCCCTGGGAGCCAAAACCTGCGCTAAAGTGCCCTCTTGGATGCCAAAACGCGTGCTAAAGTGCCCCCTGGGAGCCAAAACACGCACTAAAGTGCCCCCTGGGAGCCAAAACGCGTGTTAAAGTGCCCTCTTGGGAGACGAAACGCGTGCTAAAGTGCCCTCTTCAGTGGCGAGGATGCGCTATATGTGCCCTTTTTCCTTTTCGCCCCTGCCATTCAAAAAGTCTGTGCACGCCACTGTGGTCGGACAAGTGGAGCTGGAGACAGGAAAGGCCTCGCTGCTCTGTTCCAGGTACAGGTGAGATCGATAGAGTCAGAAACCCACCAAAGCATGATGCTCCTCTGTCAATATTTAATCAGGAAGAGCAGCATTGGCAGCAAGTTAACATTTCATAAAACACATTAACATTGATTGCGCAGGCCCGGCAGATTAAAGTGGATAAACAGGGCAACAGGGGGAGTCGATGATTTGGCACCGCTGGAGCAGGTAATGGGACAAAGTCTTCACAGCGAGGACAGACGGGGCATAAAGACGATATGAGGAGGAAATTAACACCATTTTATCTTCTTCGGCTTTTATTCTTCAAAGGAAAAGTACACTGAATCTGACACTTCTGATCGACTGCGTCAGGGAGAGATCATTAATGTTATTAGTGACACCTGTTCTTTTCTCACATCGGATGTTTTGACTCAAAGCAGGAAAGTGTCTATTCACGGAGACGCTCTCCTCCACAGGCAGCTGGGGCTGACACAAGAGCCGCAGGTGGGAAATAATTACAGAAATGAGAGGAAGGAGTCCTAATTAATAGCTGTAGGTGCGTCCGATAATAAGTCCAATTTCAGTTCTGAAGCTCTGAAGTTCCAGTTGATTCCTCAGTGTGATAAAAGTCAAAGCGGCTCCTTCTCCGGCTCATGCAGAACAAGAATTATCTGCCAATTAGTAAATACTACAGGAGGAAATGTGCGGGAAATGATTTAACCCTGCGTGGACGAGGCCACCCGTTGTCATTAGTTACAGCTGATCTGATCTGAAGTCAGAGAGCGACCTGCAGGGTCACTTGGTTCAGTCCAGCAGCACGGGGGTAGCGTCCCAGGCTGTCTTTGAACCAGCTGGGTCCTCATTCAAAGAAGGTGGTGGAATGTAACTAAGTACATTTACTCAAGTATTGTGCATATAAGTACAAATTCAGGGTACTTGTAAATTTTTACTTCATTCATTTTTATTGATCCACAAACATCAGATATAATAAAAAAACACTGACAGGGAACATTTGTATCAGACATTTTGGTGGTAATATTTGTATATTTGTACTTCAGTAAGGTTTTGAATGCTTTTACTTGGAGTATTTTCACAGTGTGGTATTACAGCTTGATTCCATCGGCTCATCGCCGTCTCCTTGTGTCCTCTTCACAGCTTCAAACCCGACCAGGAGGGATGCGAACATGCAATCTGCACTGCATCCAGCATCGCATTGTTATGACAGTGATGTCATGTTCATGTTAAAACTGTCCAATGGGGGTCTCCTCTCAGGAGACAGGAAGTGCACCACTGGTGCAGCTTGGAGTGGGTGATCTTGTTGTCATAGAGCATCTTTGGTAACAGTGATGTGAGGTGGTCTCAGGTGTTTGAACATGGCTCAGCCATTTGGAATCACGGGCCGGAGCGATCCATTTATAATGGTTTGGTTTTTGTCTGTTTAAATTGTTGACGGTGTTCCCAATGTTGATCTGGAATCTGCACACGGTGTTATATTTTAAAAAGTGCTCTAGATGCTCTACGGTGCAGATTTTCAGCCTATCAGAGCCTCTTCAGAGACCCCTCTGGGGTTTCTGGTGGAACCGTTTCTGGTGTTTGGAACAGCTGCAACCGGCTCCAGCAGCCGCACCAGGTTCCACATGCAGTGAAAAACCTGAATACTTTCCCAGAACTGACACAGAGGGGGCGTCCAAGTGCGTTTACTTCAGTCTACAGAGAGAGAGTCAGTAGTGGGTGGTCTTCATCTTCATCATCCTTCACTACGACTTCATATCATACAAAATTGTCTCTTCTGCGGAGCTGCTTTTAATGACCTAATGTCTCTTTTCAAGAAGATGTGCGTGATACCTGCCTCGATGTACCGCTCACCACGTGAAAGCTAAAAGGTGTGAAGGAATAAAGGTGAGGAGATGTCTCCTGCACTCTAACAGCTTCCGCCTCCTCCAACACACACCAACCGACGAACGCGAACAACGTGACGATAACCTTCGTGGTAAGAAACAAAAATTGCTGCTGGAGATCGTCACACGTTAACCTTGTGTTCTCGGCGGACGCGCGTGTGACGCGTGGTGTTAATTGGCAGCAGAACAGTCATGAAGAATTCATGCTGGAATAACAGCAGCTTACTCCTGTTTAATTAAAGATGCCGCGTTGTTGCGGCCGCATGCATTTTTAACGAGCAACATAGCTAACAGAAACTGATTACTGAGCCTCCCGACGTGTGACGGCGCGCAAGCTAACAGCTGCTTTTAACACACACGCACACACACACACTGGCTGGACCAGTTGCTTCCTGCGATGTGCTTTCACGTCGACTGCCTGACACATTTTCACAGCTGATATAAATATTAACACTCGCAGTCGCTGCGCTGATAATCAGAGATGATAATCAAAGTCATTGTGGATAAAAATGTTAACTGCTCCATCGCAGCAATTAGGCTCATTCTGAGAGGGATTTCAGTTTGAAAGGGCAGTTTCAGCCTTTTAGAATCAATTTAAAGGATAAATAATGTTTCACGTGAACTCTTTCCATGACCCTTTCTGTGCCTGATGCCCCTCTTTGTCAAAAGCCGTCATCGTCAACCATCCAAACCGCCAAAGGTTCATTTATCTGGACGTCTGTAAAGCAGCGCAGTTTCCTATGAGAGCCCTCATGGACAAAATAATAAGTACTACAAATTAAATATGATGTAGAAATTTACAACAAAATATGTCCAATATATATAAATATACCTTATGAAGAGCTGTGCAGTGAGTTCCTGAACAGGCTCTGAAGTTAATAGAGATGTGAGTCTGAATGATGGCATCAGGAAGCTCAACTCCAAAATAAAACACACATTAAAAAAGAGGAAATTATAACATCACACAGAATCTAAAGCAATTAAGTGAAGTCACAGTCCATAAAACAACAATTATATTAAACCACCGAACAGTCATTTCTTCATTATCTCTCACACAAACAAAGACTGGAAGCAGTCCGACACCAAACCGAATCTTCACTGTTACAGCACACCTCGCTCACGCCGTACGATCAATACAGGTGATCGATGGAGGCCGGGCTCAGGCGTTAACCCTTCCCTCTCGCAGCTGTCCAATCAGAGACCTTCCTGCCGCTCAGGTGAAACCACAGACCTCACTGTTAACTCCAGAAAACTGTTGACGAACACGAGGATGGACATGTTTCCTTATTTTGACTTGTGTTTTATGTTATATAACAGCTCTCCACACACACACACACACGCACACGCACACACACACACACACACACACACCGAGTTTTGTACTGTTATATAAATGGATGATGAGAGAAGACGAAGCAGAGGGACTGAGGGATTATTATTGTGCTCCTCACATCACTGTTAGTAATTAAAGTCAATCACCACTTGAACAGGTTTGAACAAGCGAGCAGAGACACACTGAGCGTTTACACACAGAGCTGCTGTTATTATGTTGGTGTGTGATTGATTGAGTCAATAACAGAAACATGGTGCAACACACACACACACACACACACACAGAAAATACACTTGTATGAAGCGTCACATCCATCTCTTCATTTCCCAGAGCTGCAGCGAGCGTGACGAGTTTCTCCCAGACGACAGCAGCAGCTACGTCAATGACGCTTCTATTTCTACTCTACTACACTGTCGTACTCCACTACATCCAACAGTTTTAGTTACTGCGTATACTCACATTATTAATACAAAATATAAATCAACTCATAAATTATGACGGATAACTCTAGACTATGGTACCGAGGTCTGTTTAAAGTCATTAAAATTAACTCAACACATGAATGCATCACTAATTATAATCCAGTAACATAAGAAGTGTACTCGGTGGATAATACTAATAATAATAATATCAAAAAACAATAAAATAATTATGCTTTTGTACTTTTACTTCAGTAAGACTGTGAATCAGGAGTTTTACTTGTATTTTCTTAATAGTAAAAGTAAACAGTAAAGACTGCAGTATTCTTTTAGGTTCAGGAAATGAAGCGTCGTCTTTACTGGAAATTAAGTTCCAGCGTCGCAAACGGAGAAAAGTGTTAATGAAAGATTTCTGCAGAAACGTGAATCCTGCCAGGCGTTGAATTGATCATTTTCACACACGATTCACACATGAATTCACATAATATTAAAGTTATACTGTTCACATTTTAACATATTTTAAGGGATTTTAAAGACGACACAACGTTAAAATTTGAAAATCCAAAGTACATCCATGTGTCTTTTCCCAGAATTCCTTCAAATATCCAATTAATTCCTTCATATCAATATCACTGTGTCGTCACCGGTGGCTTCATTAATTATTCTGGAACATCTGAAATGAACAAATGAATGAGTTTCTCCTCAAATACGCACGAATGCAACACCTCATAAACAGCAGAGACCAACAACCAATCACACAATGACACTCATGAGCGATGTCACACAAGGGGGGGGGGGCTGTGGCTGTTGGTATTGATCTGCTGTCAATAATTACATCACATCATTGGAAAAGTTGAGTCTTAAGATAATTTGGATTTGTGAGCGTTTATGTAAAGTTGAACTTAGACACTGAAAATGTATAATTTCGGGGGCTGATGAATCAGGATTTGTCTGCAGACCACCCCGACCCCCCCGGACCACGTTTGGCATTTGACAGTTTGACATTTTTACAGCAGGAGACCACTGAAGCAAAGGTGAAGATAAAGTGAGAAATAAAAATGATGAAAGACTTTTGACTCTAACTTTTCAAGATGACTGAGAAAATGTAAACTCGATTGTTACAGCGCCACCTTGAGGTCAACGATTGTCATTTTATGTGCTTGAGTGGTGGGTGGGATTTGCAACCCACGTGTCCATTTTGGTGAGTTTTGGTCTAAAAGTTTTTACTAAACTAAGAAGAAGAAGAAAGAAGGCTGCAGCATCGAGCGTCACCGCTTGGAAAACTAAGAATAAGTTCAGATGTACGCTAACCTAAAGCTAAAAAACAGTCCTGTAATGATTCCGACCATCGTGAAGACGGATATATAATGCAAAATTCTTCATCAAATACAATAAATAAAACTTAAGTTTTCTTTGGATGATCATATACAAACGTCACACTGAAGACCGAAGTATTCAAACCTCTGATGTTACTTTAACCCCTTAACGCTGATTGTCGTGTATTCATACCGCTTTAATCCACATTGCAGCCGAATCGCTCATACATTCCTCTGATGTCGGTTTGTGCATATTCAACACACACCTAGGAACCTTTGCAAGCACTGGTTTCTCATTGGACCGGTCAATGGTTGTAAGCCGGCTTTTATTATGCAAATTTATGATTTTTTTAATTACAAAAGTTTCTTTATGGAAATTAGCGACAACAGGTGTTAATGCTTAAATGCAGCATTAACACCTGTTGTCATACCTAAATTTATATCTGTTGTATGTAGAAAAATTAACAAACTCCTCTTAATTTAGGATCAATTTGAAAGCAGAAACACAAAGAATTAATTTTTTTATATAATTCTAAATAAATTCAGGCGTCGAGGGGTTAAGAGTGTGGATGTTTACATGGAGGTGAATTTCCCCGACCCGCTCGGTGTCTTTGGAAACTTCAGGATGTTGCCTTGAATGTTAAAATAAAGCTCAGAGTGTTTGAACGCAGTGTGGATGTGGAGCATCTGTATGAGCGATGGAGCCACCAGCCCATCCGGGGAGAGAACAGAGTTCAACTGCTCCCGGCAAGAAAACTGAGCCGAACCGGCCGGAGTCTCCGATGGACCCGCAGACCTGAAACTCATATCTGACGAGTCTGCGCTGAAACCAGTTCTTCTCCGGCCTGAACACCTCGGCTGAAGCTGGACCTCGCTGTCCCAGCTTCACCTTCGGCTGCTCACACGCAGTCATCTCATGGCTGAAGAACTGATTCAGTCTGAGCTGTTTGCAGCTGCTGTTTGCTCACATGTGGAGCAGATGGCGGATCTCTTTCTGGGTTCACTGGACTTCAGGTTTTGTTAGATATGATAAAAGCTTTTATGAACCCCGTCTTCAGGACATGTTTGTGCAATATCATCAAGTAATACGGCCAGTGCAGCAGCTATAACAGCAGATGTTGACTTATTAAGAACCCCTTAAGACTGCAGTCAGGGAGGCTAGAAATGGCAAATCAGGTCAGACTACAGATTGAATTGTACTGTTTCATTCTTAGAGTTCCAGACTGCAGTACACAGAGTACAATTTATACAAATATTCACGGTAAATTGCTTCTGAAGGTATAAGGGACACATTTATTTACCCCTTTGCATGAACAGAGATGTCACCACAGATTTAGCAGATCTTAAAAAAGTAGGAGCTGAAACAATTTGTTGATTGACAGAAACTCTGGTCTGTTTGTGAAACACAACAAAGCAGTTGATATCTGCTCCACCTCTGCTGCAGGCTACAGCCACTACTAGTGTAACACACCACAATCTACCACCCAACCGTGCATTGTGGGTAATGTAGGCATCAGGGTTTGATGAGGAAGAAGACTTTATTTCTCACTCTGCTGCATCAATTTTAGCACTTTTCTTTTCAGCTTTGACCGTCAGCCAATACTCCGACTGATGACTTTTGGAGGTGGAGAAGCAGCATTAGTCTGACCCCACACCGCTTTTGAGAATATCTGCACGGAGCTGAGCTGTGAATGAGTTTGTGGATTGGCTCAAATTAAAGCTCAAATGTCGCTACACTACGAGCGCACAGGCTGCAGCGTCGCCAACGACATTGTCTGAGTGCAGCAATTTTGTTGAAAGGAAGGCTAATGTGATCGTACCTGCAGTCTGAATGCTGCCGTCTTTGAGTGTAGCGTCGTGTTTGAGCGGTGGGGTAACAGGCTGATGCAAAATGGAGAGAACAGCAGAGTATCATTAAGATAAGGGAGGGCAGAGTGAACTCAAACAAGCTGATTCCTTCCTGTAAACATTACTGGAGAGAGAAATGCAGTCGCTCCCCTCGTTACAGATTCCCGTCACTGCTACACACCACTCTCACTGTGTGTGTGTGTGTGTGTGTGTGTGTGTGTGAGGACCCAGTAGGTGGTCTTAATGATGGCAGCATATGTCAGCATTAATCTGATTTGGATGACTCAATGGACAGAGAGAGATGGATGTCTGGAACAGACAGCAGAGAGAACAGGACATACACAGAGAGACGGAGGGTATTATGAATGGATGGATGGATGAAAAGGATGGAGGTGATGGATGAGGGGTGTTATGGATGGAGTGGTGCAGGGGTTAAGATAGATTGTGTTTCTCTGATTTGCAGAGCAACAGAGTGCAATGTGGGTCAGCTCTCAGTCTGGTGGCTGGAAGGATCAGACACACACGCACACGCGCACACGCACACACGCACACACACGCACACACACACACACACACACACACACACACACACACACATTCAGAGTTACAGAAAGGTGTATTTTGTTTGTTTGATGGAGCTAAGCTAGCAGTTTCCCCCCTGATTCCAGTGTTTGTGTGAAGCTAAGCTAGCTGAGATGAGGTAGCATCAGCAGTTATAACAGTGATATCAGACCAAAATCAGTTAATTTAAATGACGCTGCTGTGGTCAGACTGGAGAGACTCCTGCTAGCGAGTATGCTAACAGTTAGCTACACTGGCTCACCAGCTGGTCACCATCTAACATATGTGCATGGTGCAATGTATGTGCTGGAACCACATGACATGCCACATACATCCATATTGAAATTGGAACAATTTCATATATGTTCATATATGCTAGTTATGACAATACAGTTCATCTATGTCACACACACACACACACACACACACACACACACACACACACACATATGTATATATAGCCATATATATATATTTTAGTTTAATACATTTACCATCTATTTTAATCAAAAACACTATGCTCTCTACAAAGATGATACATCAGCTGCACGTGTATGTGGAACAGATATTTCTCTTCTATATCAATTTCATATATGTAATTATTCAAATTACACATTACATTAAATACTCTGGGTATAAAATCACATGCATTTTGATAAACATTTGGTATATATCGTATACTAATATCTATGAAATATGATGAGAAAATAGACATAATTTACTGATTCTTCTGCATTATTTCTGTATTTCTTTACTTCTAGACACTGTGTATAAAAATGTGAATAAAATCAGCTTCCTGTTGATTCCCTGCTGCACCTCCTGCTGCACTTCCTGCTGCACCTCCTGCTGCACTTCCTGCTGCACTTCCTGCTGCACCTCCTGCTGCACTTCCTGCTGCACCTCCTGCTGCACTTCCTGCTGCACTTCCTGCTGCACCTCCTGCTGCACCTCCTGCTGTACTTCCTGCTGCACCTCCTGCTGCACTTCCTGCTGCACCTCCTGCTGCACCTCCTGCTCTGATTAACAAATACTTGTCTGACCTGTGTTTCATCCTGAGCTCCCCTGACCCCCACCCTGAAGACCTCTGACCCCGAAGCAGCTGGATTAATCAGGCCCGCGGCAGGCAGATGAGACATTAATCCGCTCTAATCCACCACATTAGATACCAGCACACTCGTCTTTTTTTTGTGTGTTGTTTTTTTTGGGCTGCGACGTGACCGTTCTGCCGTAATGGACATCGTGGGATTAAGTGAGAGCGTTAAGCTACTTCTCGCAGTCTGAACGCCGTCAGTGTTAACAACAGCGACTTAAGACCTCGAGGGGGGGGCAGCGGGAAAAACAGACATTTAGATTTAATAAGGTGACACAACAGGAAAACAGACAGTGTTTACAGGCGGAGAGATGAGGGGGGAGGTGGAGGCGGGTTAAGGTACAAGGCGTAATCCCGCTACAACAATACAGCTCACACAATTAAAACTACAACAACGTCTGTCAATATTAGTATGAAGACAGATAGCAGCCGTCATGTCACTTTAATCCCTGATAAACCTGCCTGTGTTAATCCTTCATTTACTGCTGCAAACTGCCGTCACTCCCAATACACAACAGCAGCAGCTGATTTATTGTACTTATTAAGTCCAGAAAGTTTTAAATTTAAATGTTGTTTCTGTTTTTCTTTCCTCGAGTGGTTTACTGTTTTTTTCAGTGAGGACGGTCAGCCGAGCCGTAAATCCAACACAGTTCACTTTACTTTTACTCTCGCTTTAATTTCTGCAGGACGAGGAAGTGCAGAAAGAAGTGGTGATAGAATCAGCATCTCCTGTTATTCAACAGGAAAGAAATCACCAGCGGTTTCCATCATCAATTCATCATTTCTCCATTGTGAGATACATAAACTTTTATCATCACGTCGGTTTTTGCCACTTTGACAAACTGTGATGGGCATTTTTCACTACTCTTTCACAAAAATAATTATTTCCAATTAATTGAAAGGTTAATAAGAGTGAAATTGTCATTAGTAGCAGGCCTAAAAAAGCAGTTAATGACCTTCAGTGTGACCCAGCACATTTTAATAATCTGTGGTTTCTCTGTGTTATTATTTGTTGTTAGTTATATTAGAAAGGCCGGTGCTTTTATTTTGAAGCATCTTCCGACCGAAGGAAAGTGACACTTTGCTTGTTCTTTGTTCAGCATCTGGCTGGTGAAGTCTTAGTCTCAGTATTTGCAGTACGTGTGTGATAATGAGTAATTAAAGCTGAGTGTGAGTGTGTGTGTTTGGACACTGCAGCTGCACCACAGCTCCTGAAGACTCATGAAAGTGTGTCTGCAGTAAAGTGCAGCAGATAAAGTGACGCATGCTTGAATTCAGTGGATCAAAGCTGCAGTTTAGACTAACTTTGTGCCATTTTCTGCTCAGAAGTTTCACTTGATACTTGACTGACCACTGATGTTGAATTTTTCCGGCGCTGCAGCGAACGCAGACGACGCCACGCAAACTGAACCACCTGAGACATTCACGTCTACGGCTTCAGCTCCTGAAGGTGGCGCTGACGGAAAGAGCTGTCCAGCCCACATTATCTCTGGTTGCTTCGCTGATCACTTGAGTTCTCTTTAAATTTATTACCTTAGACCTCATGTTACTGTAATAGTTGTGTTGTATTATACACAGATACGCATCTTTTTACTCCATTTGGAGTACTGTCAGTACATCATGTGGACTTCAGGAGGAGGTGCTGACTGTTGTTGCTACAGTAGCTGGTGGGGAAATGAATAAAGACCTGCTCCTCCAGGTGAAAACCTTGCAGCTTCTCCAAAGCTGTCTGACTTCCAGGCTTTCCCGGGGGAAACTCCTCAGAGCGCGTTGTTGTCATTTATACCTGTCAGGTGCAATGGCAGCCCCCCTTTGCTCTTCATCACATCTTGTCTTCACGGGCAGCTTCTTCTTGTCATGCAGCTGCAGCGAGTAAATAAATACTAGCGAATGTCTGCATGCAGGACTTGTAATGGAGTATTTTTACTTCGTCTGCATCTGTTGCTACGACGCTTGTGCTTCCATGAATAACCTGAACTTTTGAGCTCCACCACAAAATAAGTCACATAGAAGTAGAAGCGGTGTCGTGTTTCCTCTGCCTGTCCTGATCCTGCAGGCTCAAATCAAAGCTGCTCTCGTCCATTAGAGGCTGTTGAACAGGTAAATCCTTAAATTGGATGAACCTCGGACAGAAACCGGCAACCAGTCGGTCTCCCAGTTGCTCCCTCGTCGATTCCCAGTCTCTTCTGCCGCTCTCGGTGAACGTTAATGTGACAGCCACTTTGAAATTAGGCAGCGGATTAAATTAGGGCTTTAAAATCCTTTTGGAGTCGCTCATTCAGACGTGAAAAGATTAAGGGGCGACGATGAAAAGGGATTCTAGTTAAGACCTACATTATCGCAGACCTCAGCGCAGACCCAGACAAAAAAAAAAGTGTGCGGCGCATTTGAAGCCATTTGAGGATCAGTATAAATGATTTCTTTGTGGACGAGTGAATGAAATTATAGAGCAGGGACCAATGCCTCTCTCTCTTATCAGCCTTGCAAATGGACAGGTTCTGTGAATCAGACACACTTTCATTTCTGACAAAAAAGGCTCAGGGGCAGAGGAGCCGAACACCAGGTGAAGTTATTCATCTCAAGGTAATATTTACAGAGACGGGAGAGTGATGGAGAGAAAGGAGAGGAATTCAACCTTACCAGAGGCGGAGGACGGATGATGGATGGAACAAACAAACTGAGACTTCAATTAAAAATAAATGGAAATATCTCATTTCCCCTTTCACAGATTGGATTTATATTGCCGGAGTTTGTTGCCTGGTTACCTCTCATTGCCCCGCTCATTTCCAAATGTTGATTAGGTTGGAGACAATAAATAAATCGATGGCTGCGGGTTGCCAGGCCGGGTTATTTCCGGGGGACGGGGGAGAACGCGGTTCTCCTGAGGAACGCGGGAACTTTAGTCTGCTCGGAGGAAGCGGACCTGAACCGGGACGTGGAGGCCATCTTAAACACTTCAGTGGGGTTGTTCAAGGGCACAGGTGTGGTTTCACAAGTGTGAGGGGATTAATAATTTAGTTAAAGGCTCCTCCAACATCCAAAAACATTTTACAGGAGCAGGCAGAGCGAGCATCTCCGCCGAGGCGCCGCGTGACATGTGTGTTATTTTAAAACACAAATCTGGTGACGTTCTAGATTTTTCATTAATAAACACAATAAAAAAGGCCAAAGCTGACAATGAAGTGATCCTACTGTGTATTTCTCCTCGCCACAGAGCTCCATTCTTCTCCAAAACCATTAAAAACACATTAATGAGCCACGCTGTTCCTTCATTGTTCCTTCACTACCATGAACAGTGTAGTTTGCAGGGCCGTCAGGTTCACACAGTTTGGATTCCTTTCAGTCTTATCCTAAAATTCACTGTACAGCTGCCTCCTTTGGGTGGGGGATCAGACTGCTGCGGTACCATCCAGGTAGCCAACCAGGTAAAACGGCTTACATCTGGCAGGATTAGGTAATATGTGCCTGTGCTTTAAATCTGGGTTCAGTAAAACATGTTTTTAAGAAATAAGTCATTAATAATTGATGATCCATTAAGTGTTAATCATATAAACTCATGATGTGACTTGATTTAACAGGAATTCATGATACGTCCTGATTAATTCATGTGTTAAATTGTCATGGATGCTGTAATATTACTTAAACATGTTTTGTAAGCTTATTAAAAAACATGAAGAAATGAATCAATAATTATAATTCCCGTATTGTTAGTTGCTACTCTGGAAAACATGATGCTGTTGGGACGATGCAGTTACTGCTAATTGGCCTCAGAGAAACATTTTACAGGCTAAAATATTAAAGAATTTACAGATTCAACATATTGATCATCATCAGTCCATCAGCAGTGAACAGAAGAGACGAAAACATCCAGACACTGGGGATAGATGGATGGATAGATAGATAGATAGATGGATAGATGGATAGATGGATAGATCGACAGACAGACAGACAGACAGACAGATAGATAGATAGATAGATAGATAGATAGATAGATAGATGGATAGATCGATAGATCGACAGACAGACAGACAGACAGACAGATAGATAGATAGATAGATAGATAGATAGATAGATAGATAGATAGATAGATAGATAGACAGACAGACAGACAGACAGATAGACAGATAGATAGATAGATAGATAGATAGATAGACCGACAGACAGACAGACAGACAGACAGACAGACAGATAGATAGATAGATAGATAGATAGATAGATAGATAGATAGATAGATAGATAGATAGATAGATAGATAGATAGACAGACAGACAGACAGACAGATAGACAGATAGATAGATAGACAGATAGATAGACCGACAGACAGACAGACAGACAGACAGACAGACAGATAGATAGATAGATAGATAGATAGATAGATAGATAGATAGATTGAGTGAGAGAGTGAAATGGAGATCCTAAATCTGTTCTCGAGGCTAAATGCACTCTGCTTGCTGAACTGCACAAAGAAACACATTTAAACTTCACATTTCCATTTCCATTAGCTGACACTGTCATCCAGAGCAGTGAGTGCAGTAAATTCCTACTTCACTTTTTACATTTGATGGAAGAAAATGTCATCACACCGAGAAAAAAAAAGAGAGAGACAACTCTCCTCGTCCGACCATTTTCTGCTGCGCTGCGTTCAGCGGAGTCAGAGAGCTGTTAACGTGTTAATATATGATCGTGGCAGGTCTCCTTCCCTGATCTCTCTGTGACATACATCATTAAATAAAAGCAGGATGGAATAAAAGCTAAAGCGGCTCTCACATACTGAACAAGGCAGAGATGCTTAAAGTGTCTCTGATTAAAGTTCTTCAGCCCAAGAGGGAAAGAGATGAAGTCTTAAGGAAGCCAAGGACAGATGATGAGTTCTTCATCAAAAAAGAAAAAAAAAAAATGCTATTCAGCCGCAGAATCTCTAATCTCAGAGGTCAAGACGCTACGCTGACAGACAGTCAGACGAGGCACCATTTTTGCTTTCAATTTATTTGTCACTTCGGAGCGAGGCGAGAACGACCCGGCACGACGTAACGGCTGTGTTCGTTTTTTTTTTTTTTTTTTTACTGAGCTGCAGCCAGGAGGCGACGGGTTCGGCTGGATGGAGCTCCTGCCGCCAGCGCCATGGTGACGCTGAAACAGACCCAGCACAGCAGCCTGTGAAACCACGACTCGTCATTTTTACACATGCTTTGTGTTTGTGTTGATTACTGGGCATCAGGCGCAGGACTGAAGCTGCTGCCGCTGCTTGTTGGTGTGCGACGTCTGGCACTGGCCGTTTGCAAGTTTCTCCAGCAGGGGGCGTTCCTAAAATCCACGTCCTGAAAGTCTGTCAGAGAAGCACTGCGCTATGAGACGACTATCGAGCTCGGCTGAATGATCATCACCATCAAACCGTCGGCGCAGCGATCGACACCATGGAAAGAAAAAATGGTGGATAAAGTTAAGGTCGTTCGCTGGTTAAATATCTCGACTCAGTGATGCTGCAGAGGCACCTGGTCTGAATTCTTCACCTCTAACCAAAACCACCAGAGAGGTTCTTTAAAGGATAACTTTCGTTTTTTACAACCTGGACTTTATTTGTAGCATTAAATACGACCATTTAGACACCCAGACAACTCTGGTGGCATTTGGAGTCGTTTTGATGACTCCTCTGTTGTCATCGATGAACATTGTCCACAAGAACACCACCAGTTACCGTCTACTCGTGGACGCGCAGCCGTTTGCTGTTGTTTGGCCAGCTGTTCCTCTCTCTGCCTCCGCGTCCTCCTTTCAACAAGCTCCTCGTCCGTGTACTCTGGCTCAAAATGGTAAGGACGTCCATCGTAAACAACGTCATCGTCCACCACCTCAGAGTCGGAAAAATATTCATCCATTTTGTGAAAAATAACAGTCGCAAACTACAGCTAAACTAGCCGACCGCCGCATTTTCGGCGCCCGAAAATGACATCGTCCACGTCAGAAGTAGTTGCCTAGAGACGCTGGATGTTGATAACATGCCACCACGGGCTCAGAGGGGAATAGCACCAGCATATCAGAACTAAATATTGGAATATGAACGAGTTTCTGCAGATTATGCGTTTATAGAGGCTGCGCATGGATGCCCCGAGTACTCGCATTATACGGATATACACGCCGCTCCTCTGGGGCTAATTTCTTCAAAACGACTGCAAATGCCACCAAAGTTGTCTGGGTGAGTAAATGGTCGTAATTAATGCTAGAAATGAGGTCCAGGTTGTAAAAAACTAAAGTTATCCTTTAATATGTTCATATGAGGGGAAGTAAAAATCAGGTTTGATTAATTTCCACAGATTAACCTGAAAGTTTTCGTTTTTTAAAGTTTCTTTCAAACCGATGCTTCCCGTCAGTATTTCTCAGCCTTTCATTGTACATTTTTCATCTGTTAAAACCTCTCCTCACTGTCTGTGGTTAACGAGCTGTTTTTCCTGTTGATAGACGATGAGCTAATTAAAAACGCAGGTGTGACAGCAGACTCGCGTGCTCTCATCAACATGACAACAGCATCACCGCTGAACCATGAAGACAGACTGCGGGTCGTATTTTAAGAAGATGCAATTCTTCTCTTGTATATCTGACATTTAAAATAATGCCATGTTCCTTTCATATTTTTATCCTTTATTGCTCTTTTATTGGCCGATGTCCACGATGTCCACAGTGAAACACGGCAACGGACGATGATGTTGTGGTGGGTGGTGTCGTCTGATGGGCTCCTAAAAAAAGGTGCCATCATTTTTTTATTGCCTCAAATGCAATGCGGGAAATTTTCCAGGTTTCCTTTGTCATTACAATATTAATGATTTATTAAGATTTTTTTTTCCTAAACAGGACATATTCTCAGGTAAGTCTGCAGGAAAAAAAAGGATAATTTGTTGAAGACAGGTGGAGCACTTTGCTTCATGAAAGAACTAAGCAAGTTTTAACCCTCAGCTTTAAATAAAGACTAACCCTCTGATTTACAAAGGCAGGTGCAAAGCAACAACCAATTATTGGTGATTTCAGATCTTAATGACAAAAAGGCCTCAGTCGAGATCAAATGATGGGGCTTTTTTTGTTTTTGTTCAGGTTTGTTACAGAAACACTGAGCCTGAATCGCTGAAATCTAGTGATATCTAGCAACATTAGCATTGCAGCTAATGTGGTGGCATGTAGCACAGTGCCATCTGGAGTTCGACCAATCTTCTGTGATTGAATGTGTGTGTGTGAATATGTAAGTTCACACAGCGTCTTTATGAGTATCTGCACCACTGACCTCATGTCTCATGTGTCTGCAACACACATCTCTTATGTGGAGCAGCTTACACTCCAACAGTAAATAAAAACGGACGGTGCAACACAGCTAACGGGGCAGCTGGTCGCCTCCTGCTTCAGCAGCAAAATGTTGGAGATCTTCTACCAGTCTGTGGTCTCCAGCGCCATCTTCTTTGCTGTTGTTTGTTGGGGCAGCAGCATCAGAGCCAGCGACACCAACAGACCTGATAAGATCATCAAGAAGGCTGGCTCTGTACTCGGACTCAGACTTGAGTCTTTTCAGACTGTGGTGGAGAGGAGGACGCTGAATAAACTGTTATCCATCATGGACAATGATCAGCAGCCTCTCCATCACACAGTGGACAGACAGCGGAGCAGCTTCTCCCACAGGCTGCTACAGCTCCGCTGTCGCAGGGACAGATACAGGAAATCTTTCCTGCCACATGCCATTACACTGAACAATAACAGCTGAAAATAATAATAATAATACAATACTTCTTACCACGACTGTTTGCTTTTGATATTTCATTATTATGTATATAATTTTTTACTGCTCGCTATTTTGATATTTTATTCTGTATAGTTTGCTCTTTATAGTCCTATTTCACAAATTTTCACTTTTTCCACTGTGTTATGCTTACAGTCATGGTACACTTTATTTTCTACACACTGCCATTTGCTGTAAATATTCTTTTTTGTGCAATACTTTTTCATTACTACTGTTTACTATTTTGCTATTTTATTATTATGTATTTAATCTTTTTACTGCTCGCTTTTTTGATATTTTATTATATATAGTTTGTTCTTTATAGTCTTATTTCACAATTTTTCACTTATTTCACTGTGTGTAATGCTGCTGCTGCACTGCAGTTTCCCAGCTTGGGATACATGAAGTCTGTCTGTCTGTCTGTCTATCTATCTATCTATCTATCTTTGTGCTCCGTTCTATCAGAAGTCAGCATCGTCAAGAAGGTTTGTGTTGGTCAGTGTCTGTCAGTCCCGATCTCGGTCTCAAAGAGGCCGGACGCTGGAGAAACTCGCACTGCGCCGGCAAAGATGAATCAATTCAAGTGACCAGAAGTGAATGCACACCGTCTCCTCATTGGGAAAGAAGTCTGTGTGAATGAGCTTTAACAGCTGAACTCTTTCATTCTGTTTTTATTCTGTGTTGCCTTTTTTCTCTTTAAATGTGCAAAACTGAGGAAGATTTCAGAAAGCGACAGAAAACCCTGCCTCATACTGACAGATGTCGTTATCCTGATGAATTTAAGGAACCTGCGGTTCTCGAACATGATTTGTGTTGTTGGGGAATGAAATGAAACTTCTGCCTGTGTTTCCTTCCAAAAGCTTCAGGCCTCAGACTCTGGTTTATTATTCACGCTCTCCACCGAGAACCGCCTGGACATGTTTGTGTTAAATCTGCGCCCCTTTAAAAATTTTGGGGGTGGCCATGGCCGGCGGGCGGCTGACCTCAGACTCTGGACTGGAGGGATACCGGTGGGCTCTGAGGATTGTGGGTAAACCTCGGAGGCCTCGGGCCGGCCTCTACAAAGCAGCTCTGACAAATCAGCCGGAGGGAAGGAGGAGGAGCCGGGACCGCATGGGGGACCACCAAGGCCAAGAGGCCCGGGGCTATGCAGAGCAATGCTCGCTCTACCTTTCGCTCTCTCTGCCTCTCCTCTCACTTCAGTGATGGTCTTATCACGACTGCTGATGAGGAAATCTATTTGCAAAGCAGTTCACCGAGTAGAAACCTGCTGTCATCCAGGGCTGCAACTAGCTTTTCAATAAAAGATTCAAGTTTGCTTTAATTACCCAATGAATATTTTAGCTGATCAAAGGATAAAACTAATGATGAATGTTACCAGTGACCAAAGTCATGTCCTCAAACTGCTTATTTCGTCTGTTCATTTAGTCCAAATTTGGCTGATATTGATGTGGTGAACACTACGGTGGTCCTGAGAGCTCAAAACACTACGGCACTACAGAAACACTTCAAACAGCAGCTTCAGACGACACCGGGAACTGTTTCCAGGGGGACGCTAAAAAGTGATGAACGCGGCTGGAAGACGCTTCCTCAGAACAAACGTAACGAGAACTCAAAGTTATTGAGGTTGAATATTCCTGAACGATGATGGAAAACAGCTAATTTTAGCTTCTTTTGGTGGGTCAACACGTGTGTCCTGGACGTGTTCGGCACTTTTTAGCGTCCTCTGGAAACACAATGTGCTTCTTTGCATTGTTTTGTCCTAAATGCTGCACATGTGTTGTCAAACTGGTGATGATGCTTTCTTGGTTTTTGACCTGTCAGGGCCACCGTAGCGTGCAGCTGAATGCCTCGTACAAAGAAACAGCCAAAGGAAAGATGCAGCGTGGCAACTCTCTCTGCTGGGGATCACATGACGAGCCGCCGGCGCCGTGTGCCTCTCGCACCACGTTTCAGCCGCTGGATCAGCTGACCACCGTCAGCGAACCTCATCACGAAGCCAACAGGTGAGAGTGTGTTTGTTTCCTGCTGCTGGAGCATAAAGGTTTCATGGTGGAGGAATCTAATCTGAACATTATTCCTCTCTCAGGTCAGTCTGCAGCCTCCAGTAGCGGATCAATAAATCAGCAGATCGATAATCCTAATCATTTTCCCTGTGTCAGACGCAGACAGACATTGGAAACAGCAAAGAAACACGAGGAGAAATGTCAAGTTGACATTTTGCAGATAGAAAGTGTTTCCCCAGACACCAGTGATATTATATTAAAGTATGTAAACATGCGGAGACGCAGACTTATTCATCGACTCATTTCCAGGTGATTTGTGAGGGCCGTGTCGGTAAAGTGCATTATGGGTAACCAGACTATTTAAGAGCTTTACTAACAAGGACACTCTCCAGAGACAAACATGAAGCGTGTCACATGGATGATGATGAAGATAACTTCCAGGTTATGAGATTTTTATGCTCAGGCAGAGCTCACATGTGGTATTATTTCATTTATGTACGCGCCTTAACGTGACCTCACCATTACTTCAGCGTCGTCTAATTAATGCTTCCCCTCCTTGAATTAGTGAAGAGGTTTATTAATGACGAGCGCCAACCTTAACAACCGTTTCATTTTGCACTGCTTATTCAACACCAACCTCCCACGGCCGTGCTTTTAATATACATGTATTTAAATAATTACATGACATCCAGAGAAAAGTTTGGCTGTTAGGTCATTTTAAAAGGTATTTATTATTTGACAGCAGACACACTCTCACGGAAATAGGTTTTTTTTTGTGTCTTTATTTTCCAGATTCATTAATATATCTTCATATATTTTGGAGGGAACTGTACTACGTTGTTCAGTTGAGTTTTATTCATTTTATATGAACATTTTCAATATGTTAAAATTCATGGGATAATTTTTTGTGTACTTTCTAACACAAATACTTTCACTAACAATTCTCTCTTTTCATCACACATTTTTAACCATCATTTTTATCTTCCAGCACATTGTGCGTGAACTACATTTAGTGATGAAACTAAATTTTACTTAATTAGATGAATAGAAAATCCTGTGGGTTCATTCACATTTTGGGGGAGTTCACTACAAATTACAAATAAATTACAAATAAACCATTTTTAAAAGTGAATTCTGGACAAATTTGATGGATTTCTATGAAGACATGTGCAATTGACCATCCATCTATCCATTGTCTATACACCGCTGAATCTTTTGCAGGGTCACGGGGGGGCTGGAGCCTATCCCAGCCGTCTCTCGGGCGAAGGCAGGGGACACCCTGGGCAGGTTGCCAGCCTACCACAGGGCTACACATAGAGACAGACGACCACTCACACCACTCATTCACACATACGGACAATTTAGAGTCATCAATTAACCTCGGCATGTTTTTGGACTGTGGGAGGAAGCCGGAGAACCCATGCTGCACAGGGACCGAGCCACCGTGCAGCCCTGTGCAATTGACTTTTCTCTAAAACATACCAGCAACTTCTAATTCATCCAGAATCTCCAGTGAATAAAGTCGCCATCGGCTCGATGGATTAGCTCAACGCTTGCTCTGTGCAGAGAGTCTCGTTGTCTCCTGATGACTTCGGATATCTTCTGACTTGTATTTTAGCACCATTGTCAGGTCCAAATGTTAATTTTAGTTTATGACCAAATACTTGAAATCTAATGACATTTCCATCAGAAATGGCGACACACTCGTCTGCGTCCATCATCGTATGAGTCTCTGGAGTTTGACAGTTTTTGAATGAACTCGAGCTCTTTTCTCTGCGCGCCACATCGCGTGCGCCGTGTTTAGTCAAACCGTCCTCGTCCCCGACTTCTTCGCACGAGCGGGGATCATTATTAACTCTTTGTGTTAGCGTTTCAATCTCATCGGCCCTTCAGCTCTCTCCTGGTCGCTCTCCGTGGAGATGAGAAATAAAGAATGTGTAATTACCTGCAGGAACGAGGCGACCGAACTGTCCGCTGGCTGCACAGAAATCCTGCAGTAATGAGAAAAGGTAAGCCACTTACAGACAAAAGCTCCGCTATTCCCCTCACCTCACTTTAACGGCTAATGACAGACGCTAACACGCCGGCTCTCCGCCGCTGCTCAGCGACACGTCCAGCCTCTCCACAGGAGGCTGAGAAAAGAACACTTCAAAATGCCTGACTGGAGAAATGTAGAGTGCAAACTGGAAGCTGCTGGAGCTTATTGGGAGGAATATTCTTCTCGAGTTTTAGATCAGTTTCATCTGTGCGTGCAGTCCAGAGATATGCCGGTTAAAGACTGAGAGCTGCCAGCTTCGCCACCTGCACCTGCAGGTGTAGGTTGAACAGTAGCTCCGGACGCTAACGGCTAATTAGCCACAATGCCTCACCTCTACATTAAGATACAACATGTACGACCACTTTGTGTTATTGGATAACAGCTAGGATAACAGTTTTCCCTGCTTCTATTATCCACGCCAAGAAGAATAGCAAGGGGCTGTTAGCAGACAAATACACACTCAGTTGCCTGTTTATTAGGTACGCCCAGCTGAAACTATACAGTCTAATAAAAAGAGGCCTGCAGCAAATCCCACCATAACAAAGGCCACGAGATTCAGTTGCTGCAGAAACAGTTTTACAGGTGTGATTGAACTTTTAAGGAGTGTCAGTTCTGTTGTGTTGTGTTCCATTAAGAGGTGTTTCTAATATTACTCATTTTTCATTTTTAGGTTTAACTGTTTAGTTTTACGTTGCATTTCTTGTGCTCTCTTTAAATTTCTTGGGAACATCTTGGAAATAACATAACTTGTCATCCCTCAGATTTTTCCTATGTCAGCAATCTGTAAAATTAACTCCATCCATCCATTATCTATACACCACTTAATCCTCTGCAGGGTCACCGGGGGGGGGGGAGCCTATCCCAAGCTGTCTCGGGCGAAGGCAGGGGACACCCTGGACAGGTCGCCAGCCTACCACAGGGCTACACAAATAGAGACAGACAACCAAGCACACCAGCATGTTTTTGGACTGTGGGAGGAAGCCGGAGAACCCGGTGAAAACCCACGCTGCACAGGGAGAACTCCACACAGAAGGATCCCAGGCGTCCTTATTAGGACGCGAACCGGGGATCTTCTAGCTGCTACCCACCGAGCCACCGTGCAGCCCTAAAAATAACTCACATCACTTCACTGAAACCTGGTTCCTCTGTTCAGTTACTGGGATCGTGCTCACACCTGTTAAATGAGGTTTAGGATTAAACTTAAAGCTGCATTAACAGATTTTCTTTGGCCACTTGGGGGCAGCAGAACAACCTGTCAACACAACATTTCAACATCAAACATACTATCAGAATATAGTTGCCAGTTTATTGGGTACACCGAGCCAAAACTACAACAGCTGTGCAATGAACCGTGCATTCATGAAGGTTATAATGTTTCAAAGAGAAACTCTGAACATGCAGCAAAGTAGAAGCTAAAAAAGAAACTGAAAAGCTCTGCAGCGTTGACGGGAACCACAGAGTCAGTTCATGTGATATATATGTTTCATATATTAGTGCAGTATGTGTAAGTATTGATCAGATTAGTTGTGATGTTTGTGCCTGCAGACCAGTTTTGGAGAGCAGTTTTTCTTACAAACTGTGTTTCCCATTAAACAACCCGTGAAGCTGACTGCATGGATACTAATCACAGCCTTTAAACAGACCAAAAGTCCAAACGGAGGCAATTAAGCTTTATCTGCACCTGTAGTGATCGAAACTCACATTTTTTCATCATGGAAATTAAGAACATTGCCATCCCATTCGCTGCACACCTTACAAGCTGCACACCCACACACACAAACACACACTGCTGTGTCCGTTTGGCTGTAAAGGATTACAGCAGTGTAGCGGTAATTAGTTGTGGCATAATGAACATTTGGCCCTGTGGCGAGGAATAATTAAGCAGCACTTTGCAGTGATCGGTAAAGAGGTGACGAGGCCAAAAAACCTCACGAGTTCACCAACGCTCGCCCTTAATGGGATTCATTGCACTGCTGAACTTCTTTTCCGACACACAGTACATGAATAATAAATACATACATGTACTGTACGTAAATAATTCAGCCCGCCTTTGTGCCGTTTTCAACATGCATGTGTGTTTAATACTGAAAAGTCTGGATCATTAGTCTAAAAAAAAATTGTTTTTGGTTGTGTTTTATTGAGCTGATGTGCAGGCAGCAACAACATTAGTTAAACATTTCTGAAGCTGTAGAGTTGCTGTAGATCAAACCATTTTTACTTTGACCCCATGGATGGGGAGTGTTGAGATCAACCTCTTTAACTACTCGACTAAAAGCAGCACAAAGTCAATATATTTAATGTTTGAGCCCATCAGCTTCATTGATTTCTGTAAATATCTGCTGATTCTGAATCTGATGCAGCAACACGTTTCAAACACGTTCGAACAGGAGCAACTAAAGACTGGGAAAGATGTGGAACGCTCCAAAAACACCTGTTTGGATCATTCCACAGGTAAACAGGTTGATTGGTAGCAGGTGATAGTATCATGGAGCGAGGATGGAGCGAGGTTCAACACTTTGTGAACACGTGATTGGATAAAGGAGATTAATAACCGGACTGAGAAGAGAAAACTGCTCTTCAACACAGAAACACGACAGTCTCTGAACTGATGAAACAGTCCTAAAGGTTTACATTTTGTCCATCAGGTGTAATTTTTATATAAAACTTGCCGCTGAAAGATTGTGTCGTTTATTCCATCAGGTCTGCGTGGGGAACAGGTGTGAACACCACAATACCAACGAACATCTGCTGCTGTTGCTATGGAGAAGTAGCCAGTCAGAGGCACAAACCAGAGTCGAGTAGTAAATTAAAGATTTGAATTTTAAACCAGGTCTCTGAATCTTTAAAATTGCGAGCTCTGTGATACTTCTAACAGAAATGCACTTTAGGAGTCGTAGTCAGCGTTTCGCATTTCTGCTTTAGACTTTTTTTAAACAACAGGATATTTTCTGAAGCACTTAACCTTTGCACTAAGATTTTAGTACTAGTATTAAATTATTAAACACATGTATCACTGACCTCTGCGATGGCTGGAAGGGCTTCTCTTTGGTGCGACGACGACAACGGCGACAACGATGATGATGATGATGATGATGATGATGACGATGATGCTGGTGGATCTCCAGGTGTGGGTCAGCCAGTCTTGAATCTTTGACAGCGTCAGTTTTGAACAGATGTCAGAGCAGAGTTTGTTCCTGCAGAGTAGGAACATGCAGGGTTTCCTCTTTAGGCTGCTGGAGCTTCAGGTTCAGCTCTGAGAGGTTAACGTCCACCATGAAGGTCAGATCACACACACACCTGCTGTCACTGAGTCGACGTCAGGTTTTCCTTCACCTCTATGAATTATTCCAGACAAACTGACACTTTGTCTGCTGCTCGCAGCTCCACAGCAGCAACAAGTCTCTCCTTCACTAATTCTCCTTGAATCAGGTTTTGGGTCTTAGCTGTTAGCTCGCTCAGCACTAACCTGCCTGCACAACAGTCCAACTCCGCCGAAGAGCGTTAACTTTATCCAAACATGTCCTCTGGCTAACCCAGTTTAGCATGTTTGTAGCTGCGATGACTCTTGAGATTTAGCTTCTTCGTCACTGCGAGCTCGTCCAAACAAAGTAACTTCGACACACTGGTTTGTCTTTTACTTCAATAAACACACAAACAAACAAACAAAAATCGTTTGCTGTGTCTCTTGAAAAGCGCGACACTCAACACCTACTTCCGCTTCGTTGCCAGGCGCCATGATGAATCGACGCGATGTCAGCCAATCCGCCTGTGGTGCCTTCAGGGACCGCTCGGAAGAACGCGCAATCAGCTGTTTTATATTATTTTCTTAATCGCTGAAAAGAGTAATTGTTTTGTTTGTTGGTTTGCTTGTTTTTTGTCTTCAGAATTAGTTTGCAGTGTAAGTTTGGGTATACTATCACTGAATTACTTTGATACTGAAGAAAACCTAAAAATGTGATGATTCTCAGGCAAATTCTGCAGTTATAAGGAGTGTCTTTTTTTCTATGATTTCAAAGCAGATTTATGGACGTTTATTCAGAGATAATGATGTCTTCAGAAAGAGTAGGTCACACTGAAACTAAAATAATTTGCACATTGTCTGTGTACAGATTTAACTTGTCAGGGGTGAGTAAACTTATTTTGAGCTTAAGAAGTGTGAAGACTATGTGAACAGCACAGAAATGATAAATAATTAGTGCCTAGCTCCTCTTGAAATCACCTTAACTGCCTCCATGAGCCGCTGCTGTAGCTCCACCTACAAACCACAACTAACTTCTTGTTGCATTTGTACCTGTGCGTGCACCTGTCCCTTTCACCTTGCACAGTATCTTTGCATCACAGTATCTCTCCCTCTGTCCCTGTCCCAGGCCCATGCTTTCCTTAGGAACTCTCCATCCATCCACCAGATGCTCACCTGAGTCCTACATCCACCTGCTTACCTGTCCCTGATTGCCCACTTACCCCCCCTCCCAGGATTAATACCAGCCCACCTCCTCTGCTTCTGAAAACACTACTTCATGGCTTTGATTTCCAGCCACCTACCTTTTACCTGCCCCCTTCCTGTTAACCTGTAGATTCTTGGCTACGTCCTGCTCTACCTGTGAGCCCATGTTTCATCATTTTACTGTTCCTGTCTGTCCGGTTATCTGCATTTGGGTCCAGGCATCAGAATGTTTCTGACCAGTCAAATCAGGGACGTGAACTCTGTCCATCCAATCATGTGTTTTACTGCTGAAGACCAGACTGGAGGCAACAAAATCCCAAAAACAAGAAGGAGGTGAAGATGGCTGCAGTCCAGGTCTGGCAGAGCAGCAGGAGAGACGGAACAAAGCGTTTGCTGTTCAGTTCAGACACTGACTGCAAACGATTCCACACCACAAATGAAATGTGATGATTTATTCGTGTTTATGAGTTCTGTTCTTTAACACCGGGGCACTACATGTCTTCATTTAATTAGATCTTCATTTGCTGTTGACAGAAATAATCTCAGATTGAAGCTGAGAGGCTGCACTTTTCATGGTGTCATTGATTCATTTCATGTACAAGGTGCTTGAGAACACAGACAACACAGTGAAAACAGTGTGTCGCAGTCCAAATACTTACAGACTGCACATTAAATCTGCTAACCTGTGTTTAGTTGTCTGGATGATAAATGATGCCAATCAAAGCTTTTACTCAAGTCAAAAATGGAGTTATGCGGTGTATCACAAGCTGTATTGAATTTTCTATTTTCAGTGTACAAGATGACATTCAGAGGTGATTTGTGATTTTCAGCTGCACCACATGACCAAAACTATGTGGACATGTGAACACTCCCTCCAAACGTGATAGCTGAAGATGTGATTGCTTTAATGTGCTGCTCTAACAGCCTCCACCCTCCTGGTTCCAGTCTTTCCACCAGATGTTGAACCTGCTGCAGGGATTTGCTCCGTTCAGCATCAATGAGGTTCAACACTGATGTTGGGTGATGCCTGGACTGAGGTCTGGCTCGTGTTGGACGGGGTTGAGGTGAGGGCCTGAGCGAGTTCTTCCACACCAAACAGGGAGAGCTGTTTCTTTATGGAGCTGACTTTGTCACGTAGAAATAGCTATCTTCTCCTTTTCCTCACCGGCAGCCGAGCGCTCGTCGTCAGTCCACATGGGAGACAGAAGACGGGCGAGACGTGATCATTATAGAGTCAAAACCCAACCCTGCTTCTCTACTGTTAGCTGACGGCCATCGATCTTCCACCTGCTGCTGTAATTAGCATCCCGTTAGTGCTGTGTGTGTGTTTTGGCTCAGCTGGACTCGCTTTCATAACAACAGCCATTATTACAATAGCCGAGGACACCGAGCTGCTAATGAGTGAGGAGGGAAGAAGAGGAGACGGGAGGGGACGGAGGGAAGAGACGGTGAGAGGCACTGATGACGCACAGCACTGTGATTTAAACAGAAGACATGTTTGTCTGAGTCGGGTCATCTGGTAAATGTGGTCGCTGCAGCCGACACTCGCTGGAGTCGATGGAAAAAGCCAGAAATCCCTCTGATTGTCCAAGAGCCAGGTCATTGACCCCTGACCCAGACTTCCTGTTTCACATGTCACGTCCTCTTCTCACCTGTACCTGAACTAACACGGCACATTGTTTAAACGCAGGGCTGCTTTTGGTCTGAACAGACCTTTTTGGATTAATGACCAAAGATTTCACCAAGTTCCTCTCATGATTGGCAAATTGTGTTTAAAGGGGCATTCAAGTATGAGGAAAAATAGGAAATTAGACTGACAAGGAAATAAACCACTGAAATATGAACATTTATTGTTATAAAAACACACAGCATTTTTCTTTTCACAGTAAATTAGACTTTGTCTCTTTCAATCCCCGTCAGTTTGTTCAGATATTTCCTGTAGCAGATCCACTTTTCCACTTTCATGTTTATGTCAATTAAATAAAATCCTTGAATCGCGTTAATTAATCAGCGTTTGAAGCGTCTGAACAAGTGCGGCTTCTTTTCTGTCGGCGGCTTTTCGCTGTTTTTCTCAGGATAAAGAAGCTTTTCTGACTCAGTGCAGGATTAAACGACTCCCTCATGATGGATATTTTTTGTAGTAAATGTCGACTCTTCGCTGCCTCTAATATGCTTTACCTTCCTTGACATTGCACCATGCAACCAGTCAGATTGACTTGTGAATTATGTCAAAAAATCCTGCAGATGAAAGGGTCCTTTGAAAGCAGCAGTAAAAGAAATCAAGTCTTTCAGCCGGCGTTTGAACAACGACGAGGCGCTGCCAGATCAAAATCCGATCAAACAATAACATTTTTCCCTTTTTTGATTGTGATTAGGCCTTATTTTCTGACAGCCACTAAAATAATTGTGAGAGTAATGAGATAGTGGCAGTTTTTTTTTCCTCTCTCTTCTCTCTCCTTTCAAATAATGAAAAGATGATGAAAACAGCCGTGACTCCAGGAATGAGCGTTGCTGGGTGGGAAAAGGACTTCAAAGGGAATGATAAGCAAATGTAGCCGAGCTTTCGTTCTGAATTAAGTCAACCAGCCACTTTAATCAAATTGTTTCAGAGGAATCAAACTACAAACACGGAAACGGAGAGAAGAGAGGGAGATTGATTTTCAGCCTGTGAACTTCCTCAAACACCACAGCTTCTCCGACAACAACTTCCTCTCATTTATGGTGATTCTCGTGTCTTCGCTCTTCCCGTTGACCTCGGGGCCTGTCAGTCCCATTTCAACACAAACAACAATAATGTAAATGAGACAGAAACGCAGACGTCATGCTCAGTTATGCTCTTTCCCCCACTGGCTTTGAATGTTGATGGAACGTGACGTGGACTGAATGCTGACGTCCATCCGCTGGACCTCTGGACCGACGAGTGTGAAGGGCTCAGCTTCATCACTACAAGTTCGCAGAGGTGCTCGCATGAGTTACAGGTAATGATGTCTGTGGGTCATTGTGTGAAAAAGGCTTTTTCACACAGGTCCTGCCAGAGAGCTCAACTAAAAATGCATTTAAAAGAAAGACAGAACAGTCCAGTGTAAAATATAATGTGAGTGTTTTACACAGGAAAGGGATGGAAGGTCATTTCATTTCTCTTTTTACACATTTCAATGAAATTGATGGTTAACAGGAACAAACAGAGTACTTTTACCTCCAAAGTTACATAATATTGTTCTATGCTTGATGGACATTGCTGTGCTGGTGACATTTCCAACAGGTATAATGGTTTTTCACTGCAGTTTCATTCATGTCGTTGACTCTACGATAGTCATAATGTGCACATACGTTTTGCAAGAAGAGTATGTTTTGATATTATTCATCTCCATTTTAAAAAACAGGGACAGTCCTGGACCAAGCAGGACATCTGGTCCCTGCACAGTCAACCTTTGGCTTATGCAGCGTCATCTGTTCGTGCTGCTGGGCCACTGCGCCGCCGTCACATTTAATCTGAGATAAAGTCTTGACAAACAAAGAGCAGAACTTTGTCTTTCACAAAGAAATAACAGAGATGTAGCACCAGGACAGACTGGACTTGGGTCTTGGTTTTCGGTCCATGCAGGACTTTACCGTGTTGTCATGGTGTCTGAGTCAACCAACCAGCTTGAAAGGTTTCACAGAATTCAAACCACATAGAAACAGTGTCTGTGTTCAGGCTGCTCGTGGTGTAGTTTTCCTGAAAAATCTAATTAACTTCAGAGTTCTTTTGTTTGAACTAACACATGAAATACTTGATCTAAACTGATCCAAATAAAAGCTCGAGTGGATTGTTGCCGTTAGCTGTGACCTGCTGTCCTACGAGTACACTCGGTTTATTCTCGCCTCCTTGAAGATAGAATGGAAGGAACTAAACAATCAGAAAAACAAAGCACCTGATAATCAACTAATCCAAGTATTACTGTTGCTGGAAGATTCTGGTGAAGGTGCTGGACGACCTCCTGGGAAAAAAAAGCACCTGCCTTAAAGTGTCTGTGCTGTGTTCGAGTGACAGCTCGGCCGTTCGAACTCACACACTTATGTGTGAATTAGTGACCATTTGCATCCATTTACGTCTTCACATAGCTGACTTCAAATTTTTAATTTGCATTGTCACCAGCCTGAGCGCATGTTTACGGTAACATCACCATGACAACGAATATGAGGAGTCAGCTGTTAGTTTGTGTGAAGCGACAGAGCACAGTTTGGGGTTCAGGTGAGTTCATTCTTCAGCTTTAGATCAGAATTCATGACAAATCAGTCTTAACTGGCCGCTTTCAGAGCTACGTCCCATCATTCACACTCGATTTCTTAGTAAAAGTCACTTTCCACTTGTAAATGTCTTTAAATGTGTGTAAATGTATATATTGACAGCGAGCAATTTAAGTGTGCTACTTAATTGTACATTTAATGTGTTAAAAGACAGATAATCGTGGCTGTTCTGTGCATTTATCCAGAGTAATCTTAGAGATGTGCAGGAAATGTGAACAGATTTATTCAAATTCATGCAAACACTGTTCGCACTGTAAAAACAAGACAGCAGGTGTTGATAAGCTTTTCTCTTTCCAGTTGTCTTCAGAATGAGCGTGAAGTTAATTTTAGATGTGAAATTTCATAAGAAATGAATGGAAAGAGACAAAAACATCCATCCAAGCTGCAGCGTATTAGGCGCTTAATACATGAATAATAATATATGAAACAATACGTCTGGGATTAAGTTCAGGTACGAAGCAAAAAGCCAACCTCAGTGAAGGGAAGTGGGCTGAAACTGTGGAGGCTGAGAAGCGTTGCAGACGCACACGGTGGGAAGTCTGACCAGATGATCGTTTCTCCTGAAGACGGCCGGATTTGATGCAGCGGCAGCAGGCATGAAGCGAAGAGAAAGCAGAGCAGAGGAGCTGCAAACACAAGCCAAATATGTGTCTGTGAGAAAGGCAAAGTGATGGCCGAGCATTAGTCTGCTTCCATCCGAGCCGGTTAACCGGAGAGCCGCCATTACTCACGTCCTAACAGCCTGTAATGGAATTTTCCTCGGATGAGCAAAAGGTTGTCAAGCCGCTCGCTGCAGATCAGAAAAACAGCTCAGCGGACTGGAAGTCCAACAGGAAGAGACGAGTGTGGAGAACAAAGAAACACACACACACACACACTGTGCACAAACCACTTGATGTTTCCATTCATTACAGCAGAGCTTTAAGGGCACACACACTGTCATTAACAACTGTTTTTACTAATGAAAGTGGATCTCTATTCATAACACCTAATTCTACATTATTTTCTGCATATTTAATACAAATCCACATTAAAATTAGCAAAGGGAGAAAAACATTTGATTGCCTCTGAGTTGCTGGGTATTAGTTGGATATTTGTCTGGGGTAAAAATATCCTGCATATCAAGAAGAAATCAAACAATATTCAGAAAATGTGCATTTAGTGCAACAGACCTATTTTATTTTTCTTGTTTTATTCCTTTAATCATCTTGTGACCGCTCAGATTTATCTTGTGACACATCCACAGCTCCCGGATTAAGAAGTTTTTGATAAAACAAATAAATCAGGGAGGTACCTGCCATTAAAACAGCCCCCCAAAAGGCTCACAAATATAAAGTTTAATTTCAGAAAGGTTCAGTAATTTCCTAAAACAGCTGCTCACTGTAGTTCTGAACAAACAAACAGGAAATCGTTTGTTGGGGAGCGTTTCAGTGTTGTTCGTTTGTTGCTTTCAGCTGTTTGTCCACATCAGTTCTCTTGTGTCGTGTGAAGAATAAAAAGTTTCTAAATGACTGAGGGTTTATTGCTCTTCATCATTAAAGGAAAAAACTGCATCGTGGAGTCGCTCTGTCAAGCCGGAAGAGAGAAAGTGAAGGTAATCCGTCAGTGGTCATTCAAGGGATGAATTTAATGGGTCATTTAACATTAATAACCTGTTAATAACCCTGTAAGCCTTTAATTATTGTGTGCCTCCATGAGTTCACCCAGGAGCCGATGATACTCACCCCCACTATGACATTTAGTGACTGATGTTGATTAACTGGAGAAATTAAGACTTAATTAGGAATAAAATAGTGAGATTTGGATCACACAGTGTGACCAATCAGCATGAGCAACACCTGTCACTATTGAGACAGGAAAACAGGTAGTTTTTATTCCACTTAAATGTAAAAAAAACACTTTAAAACGATGGTCTGCTGTGAAATATGTAAAGATGTAACACAGCGGTTTGGTCCTTTACATGTCCAGTTCCTTCACTGTTGCACAGTGGACTCACGGGGTCAGAGGTCAGCTGGAGAGCACCAGCAGCGGGTCGCCGGTTCAGCGTGGCGGTCGACACGTTGGCCTTTACTTTGATCAAACACCGTGACCTTCTGATCTCTGTGAGCAGCATCACGCTGACATTCAGGCTAATTCCCCTCCATTAAAAGCAGACGCTTCATCACTGGAGCACCTCGTGGTCCTGAGTAATTACTGATGTCATCCTGACTCACAGTTATCCCGGCTCACCGGGCCCGGGTGAGTCACGGCTCGCGGTACCTGCTGTCAGGGTATCAGCGTCACTGAAACGCAGTGTGAGCCGGTAATAAGAAAAGAGCTCAGGAGTCCCGCAGGGAGCCGAGCGCGATCACAACCCGCCTGCTGCAACAATTCAGAAATGTTTCATGAATGGACGTGAAGCTCTGCAACAAAAGATGAAGAACTGTGTGAGATAACATCAAGTTCTGTGTAAAAGTAAAAGTATCAATACCACAGTGTTGAAATACTCTGTTACAAGTAAAAGTACAAAAGTTTTAGCATCAAAACACACTTAAATGACTAAAAGTACCATTTCAAGATAATCTATACATATTATTATTATTATTATTATTATTATTATTATTATAATTGACAGATTAATGTTTTCATCACTTTAATGTCAAAAAAGTTTGTAAAAATTTGCAGACGATTAAAAAGAACATTTAAAAAGACGCTTCAGGGTTCATCCAAATGTCATGATGGGCTTTAAAGTGACAGGAAGTAACTCTGGCAGGAAAAGCTCACAAATAAGTCACATGATCAGCACATGACCTGAGATGTAAAAGTCACATGACCACTGAAACGTCCCTGAAGTGTGTCCCAGAGGAGGTGGTGTCCCAGAGGAGGTGGTGTCCCCAGAGGAGGTGGTGTCCCAGAGGAGGTGGTGTCCCCAGAGGAGGTGGTGTCCCAGAGGAGGTGGTGTCCCCAGAGGAGGTGGTGTCCCAGAGGAGGTGGCGTCCCAGAGGAGGTGGCGTGACGTGTCAGGTTCTTGCTTGTGTGAATTTCTTGCATTACTTCCTGTCGCCGTTCACCGCTGACGATGACGATGACACAGACTTCATCACTTTAACGTCTCAGCTGGAAAAAGTGTCGCTTGTTTCAAACGCTTCATGAACTGCTGGTACTTTCATTTACAGCACTACATCATCATGTATCAGCTGATTTACACAGTGTTTAGTGTTTGTAATCTGAATCTATGTTGTAGAACGGAATAGAAGAAGGAAAAATGGAAATACTTGAGAATAAAGTACTCAAAATTGTACTTAAATACAGTACGTGTACTTAGTTACATTCCACCTCTGAAGATATGTCTCTTTGTTAAAAATAATATGTAAAGAAAACTTTTTTTTTTTTTATTTCAAGTTTGATTTTAGTTCTCGGCGACTATTGTAATTGAACATTTAAAACCAGAATAAATGATGATTTAGTTTGTCATTAACAGATGAAATAATCAGTATCTGCTGGCTTATTGGTATGCACACCTTCAACCTTTTAGTGTTCTAATAATGGGAATTTATCTCTACAAATATATATTTATCTAAACATTTTGCTGTTTTGTGGCTGATGAACCGGACTGACACACTGACTGACAGCGCTGTGGACTGATGACAACACATCCATGAGACTGCAGCGCTTCTGTGCTGAGGAAACACTTTGGAGTGTAAAGGTAAAGTGAAAGAAACACCAACAGACTCTGGTGTCGCTCTCAGTGTGTAATAATATGGAATATGAGAGGATGATAGTAATGATGGTGATGGTTACGACAGAGGAAGAGGGAGAAACGAATGCAGAGCCTTGCTGTGGTGAGCACAGGGACAATGAGCGTACGGCTAAAAGTGAAATGCACCTTTAAACCGTCCCTTTTATTCTGAGCCATTTCCTATTGACAGCCTGCTGGGACTCTGAATTGAAAGGGCATGATCTTTTCTGAAGGCAGACAGGGGATTGTACAGACACTATTTTCAGAACCACATCAAGCCAATTAGCACGGCAGCAGCTAAGTTGGAGCATGCTGGGAGCCTGCGAATGTATGAGGATGTGTGTGTGTGTGTGTGTGTGCGTGTACATCTGTTTTGTGTAAGATGAGCCATATGTTCATATTTGACTGTATGTGGTCGTGCATTGTGCTGCATGTCTCTTTGCAGCCATGCGGAGGGTTAAAATTATCCCGGGCTCGTTAGCTAAAGTGTCCCAAGCGTCTGCTAATTAGCACATAATAGGACAGGCGCATCCGCCACAGAGGGGCCTGTAATTTAAGAATAAAGTTCATTTTCCTTCCAGAGACATTCCTCACAGCCGTGACCGGGCGACTACAATCAGCCTCCTCCCCATTAGCATCGCTCGTCAGCCGTGAACCATCAGCTATTATTAGCTAACAGTGCTGTTATTACACTGCACAGCACAGGAGGGACAAATCTCAGGGCGTCTGCTCCTTTATTAAACAAAAGGAACATTTTGGTCTAGTTTGTCATGTTCCAGGAGGCTTCCATGAAAGTTGTGTTCTGTTCCAGGTGGTTTTTGGGAGCCCTGAAGTCTGAGGTTTAACTCCAGGAGTGGCTCCGCCGCAGGAGCAGACAGGAAGCTGGAAATGTGACCAAGTCGAAAGTGTGAATGTGCGAGCAGCAGCTGGAAATAGAAAGCAGATGAGCCGCGTTGGGTTTGCTCTGTAATTGCAGCCTTCGCGTTCAGAGGGAGAGAAGATAGAAGTCGCTTTGAGCCATCTGGAGCTCCAGATAGCAGCTCCTGTGGAGGACGGAGGAATTATCACGATATCAACATTCACAGGGATGATTTCCAAGATTAATCACTGCCAGCTGAAACATGTAACACCTTTAACGAAGGAACAACTCCGCGGCGCTTAATTAATATTGAACTCAGATATCTGAAGACGTTCACAGAAGAAATCTGAGAATTTGAGGTTGGAAACTTTTGATTTGTGTCTTTTGTTCATTAAACTGTTTTCAGCTTCTCTTTGCTCAGATGTTACCTGATGCACAGGTAACATCGAGGTGTGCAACATTCAGATTCTGTCACAGACTGATGCAGACATAAAAAAGAAACGCTTCATTTAGTGAGTGTTAGTTTTATTCACCACATTTCAGTCTGCAGGACCGTGAAGTGAGTGGGAGTCTTTAAGGTCACAGCAGATGAACTATTATTACAGTCACAACCGTCAGATCTCTTTGTTTCCATATTTTAATCTTTTAAGCAGCAGAAGATTGAATGTTGTTTCTATTACTTTAGGGTGACAGCCTACGGAACGATTCAATCAAAATACTTTATTTATTCTTTCAGTGAAAATGAAATTGCCATTCACACTAAAATCATGAGTCATATCACAACCACAAAAAACAGAAAACACACGGTGGCCTTTACTTCAGCAGCCAAAACACTGAAACGACCAGCAATCATTGGAAAAATAGCTGTGGCAGCAACACGTTGCTCCGTGCTAAACATGCAAATATATATATATATATATATATATATATATATATATATATATATATACATACATATATATATATAAAACTGTGAGAATGGATGGAACTGATGGTTGTGGGTTTGATTCCCTCCCGTGTTGACATTTGCCTCCATTTGCAGAAACTGTAAGCTAACGTAAGAAGACAGCGAGGGACGCCGATGTCCGCAGACAGCCAATCGATCGCAGAGCCGCGGAGTCTCACTTCCTCTGGCCCCGCCCACCTTAACCTTTACCGCCACTGGTCGACAGGTCCATCAATCAACATGACTGACAGCTGCAGCGGCCCCTCATCCCGCCGGTCGATCGCATGGATTTTCTCCTCTCAGACACAGATATTATGACATCTGATGGCGAGGCGGTTAATATTCTCATATCTGAGATAAACACACACACACACACAGTGAGGAGAGTGAAGGTGGAGATCAATCTGTGTGTCTGTTGTCTTATCAACGCCGTCGCTCAATAACACTTTGAATGGAGGATGAATCCAGGAGGGAGGAGGAGGATTGATTGTTTCCATGCAGAGAGCCCACAGAGAGACTTCCTGTATGGAAATGAAGCATCTGGAAAAAAGTTCAAGTCGCTGCAGATCGTCAGCAGAGAATCAAGGATTTCAGCGATAATATCGATATTCTGCATAATTAAAGTGATAAATACAGTCAATGGCCTCAATATAAAAATATAGGTAGAGGTACATTAAATATGATTATAATAGATTTGACAAATCTAAATATAGATACTCATGTAGATAAATATAGAGTAAATTGGCTTTTCGGACTAGTGTAAGGCTTCATGCTGTGCTCCCATTGTGTTCTAATAAGGCTCAGGTAGAGTCACCTGCAGGCACCTGTCTGCTCTCCATGTATTTTCATTTCCACCATCCGTACGGGGGGTGTGTGCTCGGGTAGCTCTCGCAGTGATTCTGATTGCTGGAGATTAAAGTTCAGTGTGCTGCAGACATGTTCTGCAAATGGTTGAACTGCCTTCAGTTTACTTTGGGTTTGCCTTTGATGACGTGTTTCAGGCTCATTTTGACTGGAATGGTGAAGGGTTTAATAATTATCACATAATCATCACATTTCTCAGTATCTTATCATTATAAAAGCTCAAAATAAGAATACCCAGACTCATAATTACAATTAAACTCTTATAATTATGAAATCTGCGTCACTCTTGACTGATGTGACGACAGCCTGCTTCATCTCTTCCTTTGCTGGTGGATCTCATAGTTGATCCGGTGCGACAGGCTTCAGACTTCAGCTCAAACGGAGGTAAAGCTCTTTAAAGTGTTCGCTGTTGTTTCGGTGAAGCTGGCGAGTGTCTGCAAACTGTGAGGCGAACAGAGCTGTGAGCGGCAACAACTTGTCTCGACAGTCTCCATACCGCCGCGTCTGACTGTAGGGACTCATTATGAGCCATCTGAGGATGTTTATTAATGACCTTGGCATGGCTGGAGGAGGCTGCCATGCTGTTAATGCTATTCACTGGCACACAGAGAGCCGTGGCAGCACACAAAGAGAGGCAGGGAGGCAGAGGACAAGGCGCCTGGTGGACATCCATATTAATGCCAAGCTTAGCCTGTGTTCTGCTGCCATGAGCCCCAGCTGAAGTCCAGACAGAGCAGCCTGATCCCTCAGGACGCGCTCCTTTATCTTCATACCAGCACATCCGCTCCGGCCCAAACTGTCATGAGACGTCTCAAAAGATGTCCGGAGATGTCCTCAAAATGTCTTCGGATGCCTTCTGATGTTCCGAGAAGTTGCTGAGACGTGAGGGCGAAGTTTGGAAGTTCACTTTGAAAGTCAAAACGTCGAGCCAGAGGTGAAGTTTGGTGCATCAAAGGCGAGAGCGAAAACAAACGAGTCGACGCTCGTCCGTGGATTTTATCCGTCGTCTCGCTCGCGCTGAGCGGCTCTGTGTCCGGGAGACAAATTCACCGGGAGACGGAGGACGCCGTCGTGTCGTTCAGTCTGAACTGACCGTGCAGATCGTTAACTTCAACACACGGTCACGCCGGGATGTAGACGACCTCAGTCTGAAACGAAGATGGAGTTAATGAAGAGAAATACTTCAGGAAGAAATACTGTTTGTCGGTTTCTTCGTTTATTTAGAAATTTTGGCACAATTCCTTAAAATAATGGATGAAGAAACACGAGCAGACGAGTTAGAAACAAAAACACAACTGTCATCAGTGAATGTTCGAAAAAAAGCCCTTTAATCAAATGATGCTTTCAACCATTTAGTCTGTTATTGTGTTACTGCTTTTATTACGGAGACGCTTGAACACAACATGATGCATTCAGACGGGATGAACATGTCGGGGAGAGGTGGGAATAAAAGGTGGTCTGTGCAGACGGATGTTCGACAGGACAAAGAGAAACGAGATCTGACGTCACGGCAGAACATTCGATGAGGTTTTACTGCTGACAAACGTTGGTGTTTTACAAATTAAATCACATCAAAAAGAGCGGTCAGCCATCACTGACGCCTCAACAGCTCAAACATCTGTGTGGCTCTGAGCAGACGACGGTGAAATACTCCAATCTTTTCCTTAAATAAAAGTAACAATGCAAAAATACTCTGTTCCAACTGAAATCAACTTGAATAAAAGTATTAGCATCATAATATACTACCAATAATTATTTTACTTATTTACTATTATCATTTATTTATGATTATACTTTAGTAACGAAAGCATTCAAATAAATGTAGAGAAGAAACGTTTCCCATGAAATGTCTGTCAGTGAAAATATGAAGTGGGAGAGAAAAGAGTCAATCAAGTTACCTCCAAATTGTACTTCAGTGCTGTACTTGAGTAAATCTACTTAGTTACTTTGCACCACTGTGTGCACATCCTCCATATATTAATGCACTTCGTGTCAGACCAGCTGACGGTTTGATCCAACTTTGAAACAGAATAGTTGAACTGAACCGGACACATTAATGTTGTATTGAAACTACAAGAATAAAGGAAAAGAGAGCAAACACGAAGAGTAGCTGGGCATGTTTGTTCACATGCAGATGAAGAAGAGTTCCTGCCTTCACTCTGACTTGGATTATCACAGACCTCATGTGATCACTGTGAAACATGCGACGTCTGAACAGCAGTCGCTTCAGTCTCTGATCCTGATCTTCATGATGTAACGACAAAGGTCAAACAGAATCAGTTTCACGTTCCCTCTAATGTGTGAAATGACTTCAAAGCAGCTCTAATCCTAATCTGCTTTCACAGGTGGATCTGACCCTCTGTCGCACGGCTCATTTTCAAATCCACTTTTCTGATGCAAAGTGGATGAAACGCCTGAGGTGGTGAAAACCTGCGGACCTTCCGTCCACGCCGCCTGTTTCTGTTCGCAAGCAGCTTCTCCATCGAACAGGTGAGCCGCTGGTTGGGCAGAGGCCGCCTCCCTGCAGGAGTGATTAAACACGGGAAACAGGAAGTGAGTCTGTGCAGCCCAACATGTCGCACGTTAAGAAGCAGAAACAGAGGAACGCTGAGGAACCTGGTGTGTGGGAGGAGAACACGTTCCGCCGTCCTCCGGGGTTCCAGAAACCTGGCGCTGAGGAGCGAGAGCCGGAGAGCGAACCCTCAGCCTCCCAGACGCTGCCTAATTACCTGAAGAGGAGCGCTTTAACGTCGACCTCTGCTTATTCTCAGCCTCCGTTTCCTCCACAGCGAGCGGGGGACGATCGAGCATGCACCTCTGTGTCTGCAAGAGAGAGAGAGAGAGAGAATATGAATACGCTCGTCAAGCATCTACAGCCACGCCAGCAGCACTTCAAGAGGTGATTTGAGCTAAATGCTAACATCAGCATACGTTAACGTGCTGATGTTTAAGCAGGTTCAATGCTCTCTAGTTAGTTAGTTTAGCTTGCTAGCATGCTAACAGTCGCTCTGACGTGCAGTGACGGAGATGGCTGCATCAGCGGGTTTGTCTTTATAGCATGAAGTCGTACAACGACAGAAATCCTCCACAAATTAAAAATTCATGTTCAAAGAATAAAAAATATTAAGATGTTGAATTCATAGTAAGTCTGACAGAAGAAAACAAAGAAGTCTCATAATAAAGATAAAGAAAGACATCATGTCTGCTTTTCAAGGTTACTGCTGATGTCAGTGTCACTGATAAGCATTTGCATAAAGTTTTCTATCAACAGTTTTTCAGATAGAAACTGGATCTATAGTCAATTAACATGCATTTTATTAACCAGTGTGTGATTTAATGTATGCAACTCCAGTCAAACAAATGAATATCATGTGGAAAAAACGTGAGGAAGGTTCCAGTTCCTCATCGCTCCACACAGATCTGATGTTTCCAGCTCTTCACTGGACCTTTAGGTCACATGTTTCATGATTTATTCATCTTAATTAGCTTTAATTGATGCAACTTTTCTACCTCAAGTGATAAACATTTTTGGCGTAAATGCGCCTTAATATATGGAGCATTATATTATAGCATTTGTCCATAATTTTCTGAACATTTCCTGACATATCTGGTGCCTTTGGAAACTTTGATATCTCCACCAGGCGTCTAAGATAAAGTTGGCACAACGTTTGGCAAAACAAAAAAAGAGTGAAATAACGGCGCCACTGGTGGATTCGGCGGGGATGACGAGGTTAAATAGATTTTCAGCCTCATGATTCCTGGAAAATGCTTCACAAACAAATTTTGGCTGAAAATCTTAAGATCTCACCAGCGCACATTGGCAGTCCTGCAGAACGTCAGCGCAGCCAAAAACACTGAATATTCCAGATCTACTTCCTGTACATCTGCAGGCTACTGCCCACAAACTGCAGCTCCACGGTCAGAGGAAGAGGAGAAACAACAGGCGGTGGGAGTCTTTATCGATATCGCACAGGAACACAACAAGGCCAGGGAGGTCAGAGGTCGCGAGGGTCATGGGGTCGGGGCCAAGATAACCCCCATCAAACACTGTTGACTGAAGTGAGGCAGAAAGCTGAACGCTGCTCCGTGACCAGGAAGACGAATCAGTCATCAGCCGCCACCGGGGAGAAGGAGAGGAAGAGAAACTTCCAGAAAAATCACCTGAAGGAGTTTGTGTTGGAAACCAGCACACACACACACACACACACACGCACACACACTCAGACACACACATGCTTCCTTAATCTCCATCTGAATGTGCTTGTTGATATGCGAGGATGAAGGTTAGCAGTGCTGGGAGGTGGCTTCTGGTTGGTCTTTTTCTTCTAAATGTGATCCGATGAACTGAGACCTGTGCGACGAGAGAAAAGGCTCAAGGCCTCGCAGCGATTTCCCCCGCCATCGTCACCTTGATGGCGGCGAGTCAAGTGGCTGGAAAAAAAAGCCTCAGAGTGAGATCCTGCCCGTTCGAAAGAGAAGGATGCTGACAAAGGAATTCTATTGAGGAAGAAGAGGATTTTCTCTATTATTAGACACAAATGATCAATAACCTGGAACAACAGTCAAGATGAGTGCCTTTAATGTTTGTCCTGCATACAGACACAGATATTTCAGCATGCATACATATAGAAAAACTGGCAGTTACATTAAAATTATATCAAAACGGACCCCAGCCACCCGGGCCACAGACTGTTTGTACCGCTTCCATCAGGAAAGATGGTACAGGAACATCCACACCACCACTAACAGACTGAGGGACAGCTTCTTCCCCAGAGCTGTTAGAGCTATCACCCCCAGCAGCCCCTCACTGCAGTGAGAGACTGTGTGAACTGTGAACACTGCACACCGCACTTTACACCTACACCTCCACCTCCACCTGCACCTTCTGTGTACTTAACTTTAAGGTACACACATATACTTAACTAAATTATATACATTTTAGTATATTGGCACATTATCCACTGGTATATTTTATTCTGTCTGTACATTTCACCGTGTATATTTTATTCTGCTTGCATATTTTATTCTGTCGGTACATTTCACCGTGTATATTTTATTCTGCTTGCATATTTTATTCTGTCGGTACATTTCACCGTGTATATTTTATTCTGCTTGCATATTTTATTCTGTCGGTACATTTGACTTCCATATTTTATTGTTTATTGTTTAGTATATTTTATTGCCTCAGTATATTTTCATTCTGGTATATTTTTAATTGCTTTTACGAATATTTTTATTGCATGTCGGTTTATTTTATTTTATTGTAGTTATCTTTATTTTATTCTTTCTAATCTTCTTATCTTTCTTACCATCTGTTCCTAACATGGGGGTTGCAATGAAAATTTCATTGACATGCGCAATGACAATAAAGACTCTTGAATCTTGAATCTTGAAAATGTATTTATCAATGCACACATGATGAGATGATGGGCTGAGGCAGACACAGACATGCTGCAAGTCGCACAGAACGCAACAGAAATGAAAAGAAAGTCCAAAAAACAGCGAATTAATTCACTCAGGAGAAATAAACTAATGTCATTTTATTTTATTTTTAGTTTATTTTAATCAGCAAAAGGCTAACGCTAGCTCACAGCAAATATGTCGAATAATGTCTGAAATCAAAAATCAAATCAAAAAAATCAAACCCAGGCGTGTTCATCACTCTTGAGTGTCCCCTGGAAACACTTGTTTCCTGTTACGTTCTGTCCGACTTGGAGCGTTTCTGTTGTGTTTTCTCGTCGCCTCGATGAAGATGTTTTCCTGTTAGCTTGTGTTTTGTCTTTGTGTTTTAAGCTGCAGTGGTTTGAGCTCTCAGGGCCGCCGTACATTTCAGTTGTTAACCTGAGTGTGAAGCTGCACCTTCGGGATTTTGTTCATGAAATGGAAAAAGAGAGTCTGTTTAACTCAAACCTTCGACAAAAACACTCTCCTAAAACGTAATACAGAGTGCTGCAGGAAACTGTCGTTTTCTTCACGCAGAGCTCTTCTGCTTATTTCCTGACTGTAAAATAAGTCAGGTGGGTGTAGATGCAGTAAGACTGTGGTGATTTCTGGTTATAAACTAGGTTTGGATGTAGGTTTGGATGTGGTTTCTGTGTTTTCATGTGTATTTAGTGAGCGTGAATGTGGTTTAACCGACATCTGATGTGATCTCAGTCTTTCTCGGCTCTGTCGAGTACGACTCGTGCACTCGTTTTCATGCTGCTGTTGAGTTTATCAGCACGGTTTAATGTCTCCGGTGAGAAAAAGAGCCTCTCAGCAGATCTGGTGGCTCCAGACTGAGAGGCTTTATTAGCGATAAGGGGGAAGTTGCGGTCTTATTAAAACAGTTTGAGACTCAGAGAGCTGCCGGAGTGATGAAACGCTGCAGGAGGAGGGAACCAGAGAGGTCACAACACCTCCTCCAAAATATTTAATTGGTATTTTCTCACTTTTTTTCCCTGCTTCTCCCTGATTTTCTGTTTAAGAGAGAAAATCCTCTGCTGCATGCTTCAGGCCTGTCTGTTTGTGTGCGAGAGACACTTATTACAGGTTTTCAATGTGGTGCATCCTCCTGCTCCCGAAACTGCAACCTGCCAAAGACAAAAACACAAACACGAAACTCAAAACGCCACAAATTCAGCAGAATGAAATCGCTGCACTCGAATTGCACCTGTTCATAAAAAGGAATTAAACATCAGAATGACAAACAGCCAAATAAACACTTCACTGCTCGGCATGAAAAACCATGAAGACTATTTTATGTGTTCAGTGTTAAACTCATTTGTGGATCGCTGACTCTTCAAGCAGCCCTGAAGCATTTTACCTCAGCAGCGAACACAGGAAGTCCTTCTTCTTTCTGTCGCTGAAATAACCGATGATGACACAGACACACCTCACTGCTGAAAAACCGACTCAATAAAAGATGAATAAAACATTTTCAAGCGATCTGTCAACATTAAAACCCCTCGACTTTGTCAATAGAAGCGGTCTCTGATCGGCCTTTTCGCTGATGGAGTCAGTGACAATTGTTTTGTTATCCAGGATGGAGCCAAGCACCAATACTGCTTTACAGTCTCTTAAAGTGGCTGCTGTGATAAGCAGCGTTTTTGTCTTCAGTTGCAAGTATTAGTCATCACACCATTTGATGAAATCATCCAAGGCTGGACCACAGCCCGCCTCACGATGCTGCAGGAGGCTGACAACCAGCGAATCATTGACTCAAACCTACTCTGGCTAAAACGCCTCCTTGTGGCGAACCGCATCAGGGCCTCGGATAGAAGTGTCATTGATATGAGTCCTCTGCAACCTCATTGTCAGGAAGTGGACAAGCCAACAAGCCAGAGCCGGTGCCAGAAATTCAGACTGCGAGCTGGAATACGAGGCTGAGTGCAGTCGAAAGCTGGCAAGAAATCAGCAAAGCGTGAGCAAACATGAGTCGTCTCGCCCTCCAAGTGCACAACGGCAAAATTCAATGCATTGCATCGAACGCAGCAGTGTTGCTGTGACATCCAACAGTTGCTCCTTAACATTGATTCGTTAGGCATCTGGGCTAAATCAGCTGACGCCGATGTTACTGTTCTATATATATTTTTGTAAAGAGCAAATTTGCTTTATATGTCGTTCTCTCTGAATCTGTCAGTAAACAATAGGAGTCTCTGGCCCTAAATGTTGAGGTTTCTAAAGGGTTTTCTGTTGCTGTAGTCCAGTCCAGGTGCTGATGCACTTTCAACACTGTCAGCTGTCATCACAGCGAGATCAGTGACCCAAACTGGGATTGGCTAAAGCCTGGATCTGATGGTTTTGAAGATCTCTGTAGCTCTTTAATCTCATCTAACACGCCCTAAACCCAAATACCCTGATTGATGCCCTTTAATTGATTTGATCTTCGTTAATGCCCCCACGAGTAGGCTGAGACTGGTGCTTTTGACGTTAGTAATCACTGTGTAACTGCTGCCGTCGTTATATTATGAGATAAAAAGCATTTTTCTGAACAAAGTTTTCTACATGATTTATTTCACCGCGACTTAGACAAATCTCCCTGATGATTGGCTCTTCCTCACTGCGGATAAACATGCACCTGTTAGCAGGTCCAGAGTGAAGGGACAGTCTGACCTGGTTAAATTACTCCACGAGAGATCCGGTTTGGGCGACGGCTAAGACAACATGGACCGAAGCTAATTGGCTCCATTTCAGGCAACAGTTTCACCTCATTTATCAGACGAGCCGAGTTTTTAATCAGCGAAGACTGAAATTTGAATAATCCCAGGAAATTCCAGAAAGCTATCAAATGTATTTCAGCCTCTGGTATTCACAATGAACCGCCTCCTTACATAGTCAAGGACACCACGACCATTTCTGACAGAGCTGCGATGCTGGAATGTTTTAATGAGCTCTTCATCGCCCCCAGTTCGCTGTTTTAGCCGGCCTCCACCTTTAAAAAGCTGCCTTCTCCACACATGAATGTTGATCGTATTTCTGATGGTCGGCCCTTTTATTTTGTTCCTCTCTCTGTTCATGAAGTTCACAGAGCCGGACACCAAAAACCAGCAGGTCCAGATCATCTGGAAGCCTATTTTTAAGAACTTGCTTGTTAAAGGTTTAGCAATAAAATCAGATGCGTCTTTAACCTCTCACTTAAACTAACAGAAATGTGGAAATCTGTCCAGGTTCTGCTCAACCTCATCCATCACTTAACGATTTCCATCTTAACTGACTTGTCAAAGCTCTTTGAAGGATTGCTAAAGGTCCTGAGTGCTGCTAACATTCTTCCATTGTACCAGTCTGGCTTCAGGAAACAGCAGAAGACCATCACAGCGTCCCTAAAGGGTGTTAACGATATAACTGAGGATTGAGATTTTGGAAAATAGTCCTGCTTTTCATTGCCAGGAAAGACTTCGTTCCTCCTCTGTACATGCATATCTCCACCCGACACTTCCATCAGCTGGTGCACGATGGCAGTCTGAGGTTTGTCCAGGCTGCGAAGCTCCATTTACTATCGCAGCCTATAAGCCAGAGTTCAGTGGCATACAGGTCAGGGGTCTCACATAGAGTCACTCACTGGTACGTATTCATCTATAAATCCATCCTTGGACTGCTCCCCTCCTCTCTATGTGTGGAAATCTTAAAGTTCTCAAATCTTAATCTTAAAGTTAAAACCAGTAATTGTTATTTGCACTGAAATGAATGTTCTTGGCGTCTGCAGCCTGAACCACATGCATACAGACCTGCAGCTGGGTCCCAGTTAGGACATTTAGACATATGGTGCAGAGTTTGGAGCTTTTATTGTTTGAGTGCATGTGGTTTGAAAGACTGTGATACCAGCTGATACTGTATGTTTGCATTGAATCCCGAATCCTTGGCCAGGCTCCCTTCAGAAAGAGATTTTGTGATCTGAATGGGACTCACCTGGTCAAATAACAGTTTAATAATAATAAAACCTTTCATGACTAATGAGGTAAAGCCAAGGGCCGACGATCACTCAAACCCTTTGGTGAAGGAACCTTGGCCGCTGGAACAATGATGGATTCCTTCCAAAGCAGAACTTCACTCTGTGATGAAGAGAGCCGGAAAGTAAATGTGAAAATGTCACACAAGAACAAAGCAGAGGTTTTAATCAGCCGGCTGCTGATGCAGTCAAATGACTTTCCCGCACATTCGTCTGTTCAAGAGTTCTCCAGACGTCCATTTCATCAATCTGAATCTGACTGCCTTCTGAAGCAACTCCAAACTCAGACACTTCATCACTGAAATGATGGGAATCAGATCTCGAGTAAAACTGGTTTTCTTGAGGGAATTACCGACCCAGGGTTTATTATTTGGGTGCGATGGAACCGTTTTACTGGGAATAATCATTTGCATATAAAGTAATATAACTCAATACAGTGAAATCAGGTCATCTAAGTCCAGCTGGTTCTGTGAAAGCAGCCATTCAGCTCATCAAAAGCTCCCTCTGTCCACACAGCATCTGTGCCTCTGATGGACCGGAGCTGGAAAGATGAACTCATGGTCAAAAGAGCCGAGTGATGCCATCGCAGAAGATTTACGGGCTGCCTTCATGGTGCCGCAGCACAACTGCAGCACTTTGACACATCTTGTTGGATATCTTACATGCCGGTAGAAGTGGCGAAGGGGCTTCTTAAGCAGAGTTTGAAGTGCAGGGCATCATGGGAAATTCTTTGCAAACACTGCACATGTTAAATAAAATGAAAATGAAATAGATAAAAACTTGACGTGAGGTCTGCAGGTGTGAATAAACATGCAAGTGCTTTGTCAGCTGATCAGAGCCACTGATTCAGTCAGGACTCACTCTGTGCTCGTCTACTCTGGTCTGAACTTCTCTGGGCGTTTAAATTACACGGCCGAACATTTGCTGGTTCCAGGCCAGTCGATCTAATGGGAGGATTTTTGCTGCTCTCCTCTGTTTCATATATTAAACTGAATGTCTTTTTGGTTTTGGACTGTTAGACAAACCAAACAAGCATTTTGAAGACGCCACCTCATATTAAACTGAGCACTTCTCACAATTTTCTGACAAAATCATCAAGAAAATAACTGGCGGTTTAATCAATAAAGAAAATAATTACCATTTTATGGCTCCAGTAGTTGTTCGGACGATTCTTCCAAGCCTACAATGCTCACAGGAGGCACTTGAAGTCTAATAATCGTTGAAATACGGAGGAAAATAATAATAAGTATATATAACAACTTCTCCAGGGGCTGGATCCAGTCTCCAAGACGGAGGAGTTGTTATATATACTTATTATTATTTTCTGGATGCTTGACCTTTGACTGTTGCAGGTTTTTTTTTTAATTAACACATTAAATCAGCAGCAGAAACCAGCCCCCTAATACAGAATCATTCATTTATTTACATGTCTGTTCTTCTTCATCTTCTTCTTCTTCTGCGCGAGTCAAAACGTCTTCAGCGTGACATGTTGAGGTTTTCCAGGGTCGTCTGTGTGTGTGTTGATAACCTGAAGGAGTTTTCTGACAGCTCGACCAACCAGCTGTCAGTCAGAGGGACGGTGGGCGGGGCTATGGTAGAAAAAAGCAGCAAACAGGAAGTCGCTCTCTCTGGGGTCGGTTTCATTTTCGTCCGAACGGCGAGTCGCTTTGACGTAATGAGGACACGAAAACATCTCGTTAGGAACTGCCAGTTCTGATTAAACTTCATTAGTTCTCTGTTTCTCTCTTTCCTTTGCCTCCTTCCCTCCATCTGTCTCTTTTTTCTCTCAGTTTCTCTCTTTTCTTGGTGTTTTTTTATGTTCAGATGTAAATTATTTAAAAAACGTTTTCAGGTATATCTTTATATATATTAAAAAATTATCTCCAGTGATCTTAATATACTGGAAAATCTTCTTTTAGCATTTACATCTTACTGTGATAATCTCATCTTTCCTTTTTTTTAATCAGACCAGCAGTGCATTGTTCTGTTTTGTGTCTCATGTTCTTCCTCATTTATCTACAATATATTTTTATTTAACCAACTCTTGTCTTTTATATTTGTTTAACTTTATTAGCTTCCTGACCTCACAGCATCTTTACTTCTGATCTGTTTTTATTCTGTTTAAGTTGATCTAATTTCCACATGTTTCCTCTTCTGTCCGTTTTCCCTGTTTGCATTGTTTGGCATCAGCAGAGCAGATTCTGCAGCTAAACTGAGTGAACCTGATGAAACGAAGGTCAGGATGGTTCAATGTAAAAGTGTTTCTGCTCGAGTTTAAGAGCAAACTGTTTCTGAAATGAGAGAAAACTTTTATTCCTTCCTGAAACTCTTGTTTCTCCGGAAGGCAGGAAGTCAAAGTTGAACACCCCGAGAGTATCGTCTCATCTGGAGGAAACGCTGTAATTAGTCGTATTTTTATTACTTACAGTCACATTACAGAGAATCATGTGACCTGCGTGGGAGTCACCTGGCCCCGTCCGACCCCGCACCAGTCCGAGCAGACGGGGAGCACAGAGGAGCCTCGGCGGCCTGTGTTTGCGGCCTCCTGGTCGGCGTGGGATGCTGGAGGGAGTGGGAGGGGTGTTACGTGAGCTGATTGGTGGGAGTTCGTTGTGTAACGGCTCCTCGCTGAGCGGTGGAGCGGCGATAACGAGCTGCACGCACTCTGTTAGCTGGAAAATCAAGCTTCGTCAGACGGAGGACTGAGTGGAGTGAAGAGGATGATGATGATGGTGATTAGGATTACTACGCGATGATGAAGGTAAATTAGAGAAACTGTTTGTAGGAGTGCTTCAAACACACCTCGTGATCGTCATCAGTCAGTGGAGCTGATTCAAGCTTCAAAATGTAACTAAAGTGTCTCTGTTTAAATGAAAGCAAGTGAGTCGACCTGCGATCATTTGATAAAGAATGAACAAACACCTGAAAATGAAGTCAGTCCTGATTGGTTCTTTCACTTTTTTGGCGCTTTACAGTCAAACAGAGAAGACCAGAGGTGGAATGTAACTAAGTACATTTACTCAAGTACAGTGCTTCAAGGCACTTGAGCTTTATTACTATTTTTTGCAACTTTTATACTTCACTACACCTCGGAGGCAAATATTGTACTTTCGGATGAAGTTTTCCTTCATGTCTTGAGGAAATTCTCGTCCTTCTTCAGCTAAATAAATCAGCTTCAGCTGGAAATGCATCGTCACAAAGCTGGAAACAGGCTGTTTTTCTGAGATACGAGGTTCTCACATGACAGCCAGGCTACAAACATGTGATGATCTTATAGAATATGATGCATCGCTGCAGATTAAACCAGCCAACAGGATATAAAGCAGTTCAAATGAGCTCAAGCTGAAACATCTGCAGCAGGAAAATGCTCACTTTGTTGTCAGGACAACAAGCCGCCTCCTTCTTCCAAACCTCTTGTTGATTTCTTTCCTCTTTAGACGAAGCATCTCGTGTTTTTGGATGAAACGAAGTCGTCAGGACCGCCTTTAAAAGCAGAGAGAGGTTTTTTCCTCCCCCGCAGCGGCGCCTTGTTGTCCCTCGGTCCCGGCGGTCCTCCTGACAGGAAGCGTCGCTCTCTGTTGAGTTATTCAAAACCTCTGGGATCATCAGAGTCTTCAGCAGCCTCGGGCTTCAGACGTGAATCCGGTTCTCCACATTCACCTCAACACGCAAACCTTCCCTGCCTCCACGCTGCAAACAGCGTGACCACAGGTCCCTCCAGAAAGCTCGTAACTGCTCGAGTGAAGGTGAATGTTTTTCGTCTTCATTAAAAAGCTTCAGTCGTCTGCTTTAATTCTTTGAACTCTCTTTGTTATTTTACTTTAATCTCGATCTCACTGTTATTTTCTGCTTTATTTTTTAAGCCTTTCATTTTATTCTTGTAAATAATACTGATATCAGAAATGCTGGAGGCTTCCAAAAACACTCTTTTTGCTTGTTTTGAATGTTGGAAAACTGAGAATTTCAAAAACACTTTTAGGGGATAAAACGTCCTTAAAAAACTGCGATAAACGAAACAACATAGAAAAATCTACAGTGATGTTGCAACAGACGCAGAAAATAAACCAACAAAAACCTAAAGAAATGTGAGCGTATTGAAGTTAATGTAACTGCACAGAACAGTTCTGTGGCAGCATGTTTGATCAAAGCTTCTGTTCGATGACGTGTTCGAGGCAAATCTAAAAATATACAGTGAAGTATTACAGTGCAGAATAAACTCCAGAATACAACGGTCCAACTGTCTCTGAATGCGACTGCATTTAATTCTGCTTGTTTGGAAATACAGAAAACAGTATTTTTCAAAAGTAACATATCGTCTAATGATTTCTTTTTAGGAAATTATTTAGTTGAGTTCTTCATTAAACTGTCAAAGTTTCAAACATCATTTAAAAACAACATTCTCGAACAGATTTAGTTTAGATTTGTGAATGAGAAGGTCAACGTGTGTCTTTTTCAGCGTGATTCTGCTGAATTTGAGCATCTTATTAAACTCACGTTTGACCGTTAGCGTCCGTTAGCTTTCGGCGTCAGAACGGACTCGTCGCCACTACGACGGAGACGTATGTCACAGTTTGTCTGTGTGTTAATCAGCTGACGGTCACATGACGTGTTTCACAGACAGCTGACTGCCAGCAGACTTTCACGGTGTAAACATGTGATGACAGTTTTTCCTGCATGTGTGAGCACGCCGCAGATATACGTCTGATGAACACTGTGACTGCTGCTCCGCCTGTTGTTCATGTTCATGAGCTATTGTGTGAACATAAATAAAATGTGTGTGTGTGTGCTCGCTCGAGACGCCTCAGGAAGAATTCCTGGTTTCTATTGATGATGCATTATTGATACGCTGTTATCAATAATTCATTTACTGCTGAGTCTGCAGGCTGAGCTGAGGCTGAAGATTTTCTGCATTTTTGAATTTCCAGCCACGGTTAGCCAACACATTAAACATGACGAAGCAGCACACTGTCCAGGTGGAAGCGGTGCATTTCATCGAATACAGTGGCTCCTGCACACCCGTACACCCCCACTCATCTGTTCCTGACCGTTAGCACGCTAGGCTAATTTAATCTGTCGCTCCCCTCGGCTTCTGTTTGCACAAAGAGAGAAACAGAAATCTGTTAACACCTTTGAAAAGAACCAAACTCCTGTAAAAGCGATTAGAGGAGTTACAGGATGGTTTGATTTGTGCTGCTGTTTGGTTTGGTTTGAGTTATCGAGGCAAAAGCTCAGCAATAAGATATTCTAATAATTTCCTGTGTGTGTTTACTGTTTGAGTGTGGACCAGTGAACAAGCCTCGGACCGGTCAGCCTCCCTCGAAGCCCCCAGGACGTTGTTCAAGGACTGCTCGGATTCCTTCGCAGTGTTTACACCTTAAAGACGGCCGTATCCTTGCATCTCAGAGTCATGTTTTCCAGAGCGGACGGAGGAGAAGCTTCCAGCTGTTCGTCTGCTTTGGATTAATGAAGCTGTGCAGCTGAAAGATGCTGCAGTGTTGTGCAAAATGAAGGTTTCCGTATCTATTCGTGTTTATTTGTTAGTTCAGCACCAGGAGCTGTCCACTCCAGCTTTATGTGAGCTTTCTGTCATCTCATGGTCTTCATCAGTGTGGGAAAAGCACGTAAGTGGACCTTGAGTTATGATTCTGCTCTCCACACGGGGGTATTGATTATCAGATGGCAGTTCATGCTCAGTGAGACACAGATATGTTGTTATTGTTGTGAATTCCCTCTGTGTGATGGAAAAGTTTATGTATCGTATTGATTATTCACGTCTGTATTTGTTTGATTGATTTTACTGCAGAAAACAATGAGTTGAGATCAAGCGAGGCAACAAAGCTGCATTTTCCTCTAAAGAACTCTTTTATTTGGGGCTCTGAGGCGGTCAGCTATTCCTGCAGCAAGGTCAGGAGCTACTTCAGTTCTATTTAAATGGATGTTATGTAACCCAGCATGAAACGTTCAGGGTGCAGCGGCCGGCAGCAGGGGTGGACGTCATGAATACATTTACTCTTTTTACTGTAACAAAGAGTAATTTTACTTTTACTTGTGATCACAGAGTATTTTGCTTCACTCCAGTTCAAGCTGCATCAGTTACAGAGTGAAGACAAAACAGAGATAGTCGTGACTAGTTAGTTAGTGAACAGTACAAAAATGGACAACAGTGTAGTAAAATGAAGGTCATTGCGGGTTATGGTTAGTATTACTGTACCTCTGCTAACACACACACACACACACACACACACACACACACACACACACGTCATATTGTGTCTTCATCTCTGATCTGGTCTGCTGATGTTTGATTCTGCTTCAGTGGCAGCTTGTTGTTTCTGGTTCAGGCTGCACAGACGAAGGTGCTTGAATATCTAGAAATGATCATCAGCTGTTTTCAGCAGCATCAAGAATCCTCCACCTGCCGTAACGTTTACTCAGAGCACACCTTCACTGACCTCTTTACTTTTGTTTGAGTATATTCAACACAACTAATTTAACTTTTACCTGAGTGAAACATTCTGCTCCTCTTTCACCCCCCGACAGCGCTGATGGAGATGACGACTACTGTGTTTTCTATTTGCTGACTGTAGCATCCCCGGTTGAATGATGGTCTTACTCTCCAACTGATGGTTCACAACATCTTTAATTATTAGGCTTTATAACGTGACTCAAAGCTGCACACAAATGACACAAACACAGACAAACCTTGTGCCCTTTTCAACCAGGTGCTAAGTAAGTAAAAGCATGACGTTTCCCCTCATTTGGAAGAAGCACTTGTACATGTTTACCGTCATATACGTTTTTTGTACTTCCTACCGCATTCCGCCTTCAAAATAAAAGCACCAATTTTCAGAACTTAACCAAATGAGACAAATCAACAAAGATCACAAGAAAACATTAATAAACTGAACAAACGTCACCATTTAGGTCATTTACACTGACCCCTACTCTCAGCGCCACCTTTGAGCCTTCATACATTTAGTCTTATTCTTATTCGCTGCTGTCTTATTATTCCTCTGCAGAAACAGCATTAACTGGTTTCAGCTCGCTGGAAGCGTTTCTTCCTTCTCTGCTTTCCAGAGTGACGCTGGCTGACGACTGAAGCGCTCTGTGAAATTAAACGGCGTCCAGATGATAACGGGCTGTTCGGTGGGCTGGATGATGGAAGGAAGAGTGATGAGTGGGAGGACGGAGGGAGAGATGCCGTGGGAGTAGAAACACTAAGGGGGAGTCAGAGGTCAACACATCACACCGCTCACATGTTATCCTCACAGAGAAAATGCCGGATGCTCAGCGTGTTGCGTTTGAATGTGAACTCAGACGCTGGGAGGAATATTAGAGGAAACTGGTGCAATAAATTGTCCTGATAAAGACTTTTCTCATGTGTTTTCTTCGCTGCAGTCGTGGGTTTTAGCTCCTGTCCTGTGAACGGCTGCAGTTTGATGATACAACAGGAGCCAAACGAGAGGAAAAACACTCCGGCTCGATACGGCTCGTCTGGATCTCTTGTAACAACCGAAATCTTTAAAACGGAGCTCTTCCCCAAACACGCCGAGCACTTAAGGAGGAAAGAAAAGACGGACAGAAATGAGCTGCAAATCAATGCGAGAAAGGAAGGAATTCATACACAAACTTTTTATCTATTTATTGTCAAACTTTCCAACTTGAGTCAAGGTGAAACCAGTCGGCAAACAACCCGACATAAAGCGATAAAATATTCATACATAACAGGAGTGAGAATAAAAGAGATGTAAAGGCGGAAAAAAGGTTCAGAATAAGAAGAAAGAAACAATAATTCAAATAATAAAACTGTCCTCAGGTATCAGTGCAGGACATTAACCTGGCTGTCACCTGTTGCTGCCTTCAGGGGGCGTTGGCCTTTTCATTTTCTGACACAGCTCTGCAAGACTTTCATTCTCATTGGACCAAAGTTCATCCTCGTTTCTGCTCTCGACTCGATTTAGACGTGAGGGAAATGAAAGTCTGTGGCTCCTGGTGATGTTTCCTTTGCAGCGACGTGAACTGACTTTAAGGGTTTTTAATGTAAATATGCAACGCAATGCAAAGCACACCGAACTTTCTCTTCCAGTCTTTAGAGCAACGATTAGCCAAATTTAGTTTAGTTTTGTGATTCTAACAAGAATATTTTCAGTGTTTGTGACGGTCAGAAAAGTTTATTCAGGATTTTCCAGCTGCTCCTCTTCCAATGATTATGAATGGGAAGAATATTTTTGGGGTTTTTCGTTTGCTGTGACTCGAGTTGGGCTGCCTGAACTAGCTTGACAGCTTTGCTTGATTTAATCGTCTGAAACAGGGCTGCGGCTAATGCATATTTTCATTATTGCTTCTATTGATTATTTTGCAGATTTGCTGTAAAATGACATTTTCCCAGAACCCAAAGTGACGTCTTCAAAATCCTTCTTGTGTCCATCCGACAGTCCAAACAGTCATAAACGACAAAAAAAGCAGCAAATTCTGACATTTAAGAAGCTGGAAGCAGTAAATGTTTGGCTTATTTTTACTTGAAATCTAATTGATTATTCGACTTATCATATCTACATGTGAAAAACTAGCAATAATGCTCATAAGTATGTTACTTCTACACTTTGATTATCCAACCAGAACTACTTATTGTTACTATAGTTTCTACTAAAACTACCATTCTTAAAAAGTTTTTAAATATTTCTCTTTCATTTGATCCGTCAGCTGATTATTTAGCTGTTGTGAGCATGTTTGAAAAAAACTGATGGTCGTTTGATGTGTGTTTTCCCCCCATGCAGCTTTGATTAATTGATTAGAGCTAATTAATAAGTCATTAAAGCGTGGGTGAGAGATGACTGACAGCTGGGACAGGGTTTTGTTGTTTTTCTGAGTCACAGAGCTGCAGTTAATGCACTGCAGAGAGACTGACTGTCAAACGCTGACAACCTGTGAGCTTCACTCAAACATTTTAATCAACATCTTTGTTCTGATGTGATGTAAGTTTGTCTTCGTGCAGCGTGAAGTCGGCTTTAATGAACAGATTCCATGAATCACCTCCGGATAAGATAAAGGAAGGTTCATCTAGAGTCTGGTGTAACAAACACACGTCCGACATCTTTCTCCTCCGTCTTCACTTCTTCTCTGAAAGGCAGCGAGCTTGACAAACCCTTTCAGGACTTTCCTGTAATTTCCTGGAGTCCGAGGCAGAGCGATGCTGCCGCGTTTCAGTCTTTCAGAAAAACATGTGTTTAAATCAGATCCCGACAGAGCTGGAAATGACCAGCCGGCGCTGATTTGAAGAGTTTGTTCAGTTCAGAGATTTGTACTCATTGACTTTGTTGTTAAGTCACTTTTTGTTCAAATGCACCTGAACACTGACGCCAGTAAGTGAACGCATCATGTCCAGACTGCTGTTCAGCGCTGATGAGTTCACAGACATCAGTGACTTCAGGCTACTGTTACGCTCATTTCAGTACAAAACTTGACCTTTTTAATAAGGTTAATATGACTGTCAATAACTTTAATAGAATTTTAATAAAGTTAATAGCTTAGCAGCTAACTGCTCGCTACTTGTTATCACGTCATGATTGATTCTTTTCAGAATAAAAGCAATAAAACAAGTAAAATTTAATTCTAAAAAAGCAGCATAAGATGAGATAAAATAACATTTTATTTTTTTTATGATTCACAATTTATTGTTTTTTCACACAAAACAGGTATACATGTATACATGTTGTAAATGGCGACAATACAGCAATGTTGAGAATTGGATATAAAAAGTAAGCAAATACTGTACAGTGTTTGTGCTCTAGTATATAACAAAAAAAAGCAACAATAAGACAAAAGCAACCCAACAAGAAACAGGACAAAACAGCACAAGGACAATCAGAGAGAGAAAAAAAAAAAAAAATAATAATAATAATAAAAAAATATATATATAAAATATATATATAAAATAAAATCAAATAAAAATAAATAAATAAAAAAAAATAATATAATAATAATAATAATAATAATAAAAAAATAAAAGAAAAAGATAAAAGAAAATAAAAGAAAAAATAAAAAGGGGGGGGGGGGGGGCAAAAAATACCAACAGCTCACATGATTACGTGCTCAGCGACAGTAGGTATCGTTCCCATTTCAGATTGAAGTATTCCACTCTATTAGTCTATATGATAGGCCCTCCAAAGCAGCTAA